>NW_005187728.1:171137-200208 GCF_000239375.1 Pundamilia nyererei
GGGTGTTACTGCATGTGTTTGTCATTTATAAAACAAGACGCTGATGAAATTAACACAAACGGAAACTGATTCTCTTATCGCTTTTATCACGAGAGGGATATGAGCCTCTGGTGTGATATCAGCAGAGAAGATGCAGGCAGTGACGCAGTCCACTGTTCCACAGTCCCACATCATATTTGACTGTATTGTCCTCATAACGGGGATTGATAGAGTCTGTGGAGTAGCCCTTCTGAGGACTGGGAAGCCTCAGCACCACCCAGGGATCTGCAGTGGCTCGCACTCTGTGAAGCTTGCCAGCACATTTAACCTGACCTGCTCCACATCCACACACAAACTTCAACCTATAAAAAGGCACACACACACGCAGTTAAGCAAGCAAACATTATTACAGGCAGGATATGGGAGTTTTGATCCACAGCTGCTGCCCGGAGTGTGGAACGTTAGATCAGGGTGTGCAGATCAATAGCAAAGGGCAAAAAAAAAGGAGAAGTTCAGCAGACAGACAAACAGCTCACACATGCCACAAAGGCACACGAAGCTGTGTAGACATAATAGAGTTATACTTTTTTGCGGGGGTGTCTACAAAATAAATGGCTGCCAACACAAGATGGTTGTATGTCTGTGTGGGTGTGTGTGTCACCCACAAGCCAGCAACTTCACCCACACCACAGGTATGGTTATACAGTGCAGGCAGTGAGTCAGAGAGGACGCACGCCCATGCATGCACACACAACCTACCTCATAATATGTGCACATCCTCTCAGCCAGCCCACTTTGAACAAAGTCCAAATCATCGTCCAAAATCTCAAACCCTTCCTGTTTTCACACAGAAAATACCCACAAACCTTTACCATGTTTTAACCAGCCTCTGCTGTCACCTTCACTGTTTCAGCGGTGTGTTTTTTGGTTTTTTAGTAGACGAAGATAAAGCTAGTAAAATGTAACACTCAGCTGTCCGTATTAACCTCCTAAGACCCGAACTCTTCCACGGCATTCATTTTTAATTTCTCTTTGATATTTGGGCTGATTGGGACCTGATGAATGTAAAAGAAAGAATTACCAGATTTATTTTTTACCTTATTTTTGTTTCTAAGAAAAATAAGAGCCACATATGAGGAATTTCGTTTAGGTTAAGAGCCGGGAGTATGCTTTCACTGAGCGCGAGCGGTACCGGAGGCTCGCACGTGCGACTACGTGTCGACACTTTCAGGACTTTTTTTGTGACACACACGCACGCACGCACGCACAAGGTGCGTTACACACCACTACGACATAACGCAACACGTCAGGTCTGAGCGAGGCAGTCCGCCTTCTCGTTACACGCAGTGCAACATGTATAAATCTGTACCCACACTTCCTGTGGGAGCGCATTAAAAACTAAAACGGACTTTGTTTGTTTATTTATTTATTTTCAGTTCGGTTCCCACGTTTCTGGGTTTTTCTTTTTTTCTAACCGTAAACGCAACACTGTACACTAACCGCTCTGCTTTACAAAGAGGAGGAAAGCTGCTCACCTTAGCGCACCGGCTGCGTCCGCTTTCTCTCATATTAGCGCCTCTCTGAGTCTCTGTTGACTCCTTTTGTTTTTCTTTAGTTTTTCTTTCTTTCTTGGTTTTACACACTCAACTGTTTCCGACTGTTGAGCGCAACTCCACGCCCATTTCACGAGTACACTGCCAACAAGCAGTGACCTTCCCTCCGCTCAGACCGCTCGTAAAACTGAACACCGCAGGCTCCGATCGTGTTAATGATCGGCTGCTGCTCTCTGCTTATTACTAAACTGTCACCGAGTTTTTCTCATTTCTTTTTTTAAGAAGTTGAAACTGAGGCACATAAAAAAAATAAAGAGGAAGAATACAAAGTGGAGGGACTTGAGAGGTATTTGTTGTGAATACTTGCATGTCCCGGCTTGATCCCGGAGCCCCGGGATATGCATTCAAAACTGGCAGGAATGCAAGCTGGCTGCCAACACGTTCACTTAAAACAACATAGATGATAAAATAATAATAATAACGAAGCTCCGGCTTATTTTCATTCAAGTATAAAAACTACAAGAAAACATGATTAATGATGACGTTTAAAAATCCCTTATAAGATAAAGTTAAGAAGAAAAGATAAAGTTTCAAAAATAAATAAATGTATTTACTTTCACTTTTACTTTTTCTTTTCTTTTCTTTACAATTTTCAGATAATTTTCATTTTCATGTTTTCCTTTGTTTTTTTTATAAATTCTGGGCTTTTTATTTATTTATTTAAAGTAATGAAGATCTTAATAGGAGGGAAATGCGTGCAGTTTGTGGCATCGGCCACATGATGGCGACACAGTGCTACATTACTGCGGCCTGCCTCTGAGGACGCCTGACCCGGCAACAGGTAAGGCACAGCTCTAAACAACACGATGAATAATAGTCATTTATTATTAGTAACATCTATTATAGAATGACGTGAAAATTTTAAATGCTTTCACGTTGCCACCACCTTCCTAAGACTTGGAATGTTAGGTTAAGAGGTGATTCCCAGCTCCTGTCCAGGATATACCCTGTGATTTCTTTTGTTAGATTAGGACTGAATGCATGCTGAGTGCAATGCCTTTGAACATTATAGCAGTACAAGATCAAATGACTTTGATAGGACTCGTTTATTTTATGTTAACATGATTAGAATTGAATGCCAACCCATTCTTACAGTGATGCTGAGTATTCTTTTAATTCCAAATAAGGATCAAGAAACTTGTTTTAATACTGATGTCAAAGTAACATCATAAGTTCCACACAGGAAACCCACAAAATGACTCTGTGGTTGTGTTTGTCTCCACCTTTTTCTCCTGTAAATAGTTTAGGTGCTGCCCAAAATTCTAATGCATTGTAGCAACGCTTGTGGCGGTAGGAAAACAAATGATTTATGAATGTGAATGCATTCAAACCAACAGGGGAGAACTCCAGTAACTTCCTGCTGTGCTTTTGAATGATTCCCGGCTCCGTGTGACGTTTTTTAACTGGCCGGATATGCAAGCAGTGAAATGAGTGACAGGAGACCGTCAGACGTGAGATGCACAGAGCTCTCTGCCTTCCTGTGAATCTCCTCTTTTGTCTCTCCCTTCCACGCCTCCAGGGGTCGCCTTGGCAACATGTTTTACTGCTGGCAGCCAGATAAATGCAGCCTTGGCGCCTGTAAACTGGGATAGCCGGACGCAGTAATGCTCACTGCCAAGGACACAGCAACCCAGCAGGGCTTCGGCTTCGAACATAAAAGGAGGTACACAAGAACTGAAATCCTCTTTTAATCAGCATTTGACGCTTATCAGCTGAATTGTGTAAAAGCAGGGAAAAGATTTTGCCAAATGCAAGATGGACTGAAAAAGTAAAAGGCCCGAAGAAAAGCCTGAGCAGATACTTCTGACTCTCAGCTTTTTTGCATTTTGCAGTCCAGCGTGGATACGAATCTGCATGCAGACAAACTCATGGAAGGACAAAAGCCTCCTGACTGCACAAGCGAGGACAGACTCCTCATTGCATTGGCTGAAACTGTTCAGGAGCTTGAAGGTGTCCAATGCTGCGGAGATCATCTCGATACAGCAATGGGTGGGAGGATGGAAGAAGGAGAAGATGAGAGGGAGGATGAAAGAAGACGAAGGAGTAAAGAGCAGCAGGAGGGAGACTGCAAAAAGAGAGCTCTGGGAGTGCTGAGGGAAGTCAGTGTTTTTCATTCATGCAGACTCAGAGCATGGAAACAAGCCCTCAGACGATGTTCCTCCACGCTCAGCAGCTCTCCACCAGGGGGTGGAGCTCAGCAGCATCCATCTACGACAGGCAGAGGTGGCAAAAGTACAGATGTTCTTTACTTAAGTAGAAGTACAGATACCTGTGTTTAAAAATACTCCAGTAAATGCTGAAGTACTGATTCAATGTCATTACTCAAGTAAAAGTAAAAAAGTACAGGCTCAGAAATGTACTCAAAGTAAGAAAGTAAAAGTAGATCATTGGAGGACGATTCTAACCATTCTTGTACAGAGGTAACTAAACCTTGTCTGTGTTAATATAATAATAAAATAATATTAGTGTACAAGAATACAAACATTATCCCAATCTGTAGTTTTAATGAATGTACTCAGCTTGAATCTGTTATCTAGGACACAATCAGTGACAGAAAATTTAAACAAATAACTATTTTCTGTTGCCAACATTGTAGAGGGAGACTTTGCCTCCATTGCTAAACAGTACACTGAGAACAGTGAGGGGTGAAAGTGCGATTTAGCAGGTGGAGGAGCACTAAATCTGTGTAGTGGCTCAGCATAGGGAAAAGAATCACAACTCACAATACTTTCTAATATGAACTTCAGTAGATTTTCTTAGTGTGATCAGCTGACCTGCTGCTTGCTTCACAGCTGTCCCATATCACTGATACTATACTCTCTATACTTTATATGCAGTTGGTATAAAGTTGGAATTCAGTGAATGAATCTAAGCATCATCTGCGTAAATGCAAATTCATCTCTGCAACACTTGATATAACCTAAATCTGACTATGACCACCACAGCCACTGTGCACCAGTTCAACACAATGGGAATTCACCACATTGATGCAAGCTAACCTGTTTATCCTGAGCTGCTCAGTATTTTCATGCAACCTTTGAGTATCAAAAAGTTTGTTTGTTTTTTAGGATATTTCACGACAAAAAAAAAAAATGCATCATTTATCAAAACATCATATACAGATTCAATTCAAATTATGACATCATACATCTGGAGTTTATCAAACACCACTGAGCTGTCCTTACCTTTAAATCTACTCTCTCTTCTTCTTCTCCTGTCCTGTCTTTTTTATCTTCCTCCATCTCTGTGAAGTTAGCTCTCACTCTTTTATCCCCCTGCGAAATACAGCAGCTGGAGCTTTAGCTCGCAGAAGCAGTGTACGACAACCTGCACACAAACAGTTTGTGTGTTTCCTGAAGTTTGTTGAGCTGATAGAAAAAATGTATTTGAAATGGCCTGCCACTTAAAATAGCACTCTCTTCATGCTTCCTCCTTTTCTGTAGCGCTAGCTAAATGCTTAAGTACCACAACCACAACTAACGGATACATTCAGTCCTTCCCGCCCACTTTAACCCCTGAAATAAACCCTATAGACAAACTTATAGATAAACCAAAAGTAATGAGTCTGCTTTGAAAGTGTAAGAGGAGAAAGTACAGACATTTGTTTAAACACGTAGGAAGTAAAAGTACAGATGCCACAAAATAAAAAAGTTACTTCTCATCTCTGACCACAAAATAAACTTCAAATAGAAAATTAAATTGTGGAATTCTCAGAGCCTCAGAAGTAACAATGTATTTATTTTCATTTATTAAATTTCACTCTCAAAGTTGCACACCTCCACCTTCATATCCCCCTCAAGCTCTCCAGGGTCTCTGAAGGTTCTTTCAAAGTGTCTATTTGGACTCTGGGTCCTTTTTTATACTATTTTTCAGTCCAGTCCTTGTACCTGACCATTTTCAGAGGAAAGAACGAACCTATGAACCATTCAAGTACAAAGACATCGTTGTGTCTACACATAACAGAAAAACTTTCAATCTTTAGGCACTTTGTTACTAGTAGATTGTTGCAGCAACACATAATTTGATTTTAAAAGTCCCATCAGATTTTTATCCACCATGTAACACAATCTGGAAAGCATCTGATTGGCAGCAGGTTCATTTTTCAATATGACAATGATCCCAAACACACTGCCAATGCTGAAAAAATATACCTGGATGGAAAAACACACAGTGGAGCATTATCAGTCATGGATAACAATATTGAAGTGTGCGGGATCATCTACACAGAGAATAGAAAAAAAGGCAGAAACATCCAAAGAAGAGCTTTGAATGTCCTTCAGGAAGTCTGGAGAACTATTCCCGACGACTATTTAAAGAAATGACATAAAAACATGCAGGCTTTCAGTGATGGGTGTGTAACAAAGTGTAACTAATTTAAAAACTCAAGTAAAGGTTTAAATTTTTTTTCAGAGGATACAGGATGCAGGCCCTGTTTGGGCTCCGTCAGTGACATTTTCCTGAGTGTTGGAGAGGACGTAGAGAAGATCATCGACAAAATAAGCTCCATCATTATCAAGCTGGATGCAGCGATTCAGCAGTTATCTGTAGATAAGACCTCGATCGCGGGTGAAGCGCGTCGAGAATCCAGAGACACAGACACTTCGGCGCAACCTGAAGACGTTAAGAATCACCTAAACTCCCCCGATCGGCTCGAGTCTGACTCAGGTCACGAACGGGTGATTGAGGACGGAGCTGATCGAAGGCGTACAGAGACATCGGCAGACACTGAACAAGCACTGGACTCATTCGGTGGTTCTAATTGTGACAACGGGGCAGAATCACATGTCAAAGGTCAAGCAAGAGACGTTCTGGAGGAATCTGTTAACTCTGAGACTGAGTTACTAGAGGAGACTGAAAAGGAAGATGAGAGCGCAAAGAGAAAAAGAAAATGGATTACTGTAGGGTAAGCTGACTAAATCATCACAGCTCACCGTACTTAAACTCTTAACACATAAGTATTTATGTTTAACCCACACTTCCTGTCAGTGTAATATGCAACATCTTGCATGTTTGTGGTCTTTTGCTTAAAGCTCTATGATGTTCGCAGTCAGTTTTGTGTTTTTTTGATGAGGCTATTCAAGCATAATGAAATCGAAACTTCTTCCGTGTCAGTTTACACACGGTTCGTGAGGTAGCACATCATTTTACGTTTGTTGTAAACAAAGAAAGTAGTCAACACTTTCTTCCACTTGCTGACAACATCCTGGTAACATCAGTAATCCACACGCCTAAAACAAAAATGAAAACAAAAAGATGTTGAGCATTTTGTTCTGTGCCCTCCATTGGGATGATTGCAAGTCTGGACATGATTTCCTTCCACTCATTTCTCCTGCTCACTGATACTTTATCACAAGTCGCACACATTTTTGACCTCCTGGCCTCCACACAGCCAGCTGTTTCGCACAGTTCACTGTCAGGCCACTGCACACATACATCTAAAAGCCAAAAAAATCGGGAACATTAAGATCCGAGAGAGAGGCTAAGTCTGGAGAGAGCTGATATGGAAAGTGCATGCTCCGGCATTTCAGCAAGTCTTAATATGTTTGCACTTGAAAAAAAAATCAAGATAATAATATTTCTACTTAAAAGCATTAAGAGCAAATGCAAGCATGCAAAAAATATAAATAAATAAAAATAAAAGGAAGAAACAAACAGTCAAACTTTATTTCAATCATGAATCGTTTTCTAAAAATATGCATTTATGTGTTTTTAAAAACATCATTTAGGCTCACTGCTCAGCTGGAGGGCAGCCATTCTGATGTACCGGACGCGTGCTTTATCAGAGCGCCTGCAGGTGCAGCTGAAGTCCTGAGGTGTGAAGTGGCTGATGCCCTGAGCTGCCTGATAGTGACTGGCTCAGAGGAGTTGCTTAGCAGAGTGATCCGGGTCAAAGTTGAACATGGAGCAGCCTTTAATTTCCCCCTTACTGTGGTTGTGCCTTTCCAAGCACGCCATCGCAGCAGCTACAGAGATGTCGCTGTGAAGATAATAGATGAGGACAAGAGGGTCAGCTACATCGCTCCCATAGCAACAGAGGGCATGTATGGAGGACAGAAGGTAAGGTTTTCCCTTACTTACAAATATTTGTTCAAATATTGATCAAATAACATAATTTTCTCCTGCGTAATGCTTATTTTATGTTATTTTACTGGAAGCTTAATATAAGCTGGAGCTGTATACTGAACCTTTTTCTTCTTAGTTATAAATAAATTCTTAGTTAGAAGAAAAGTCTTCTATAAAAGGTTCATGAATGCATGTATATAAAGAACAAAGTATGGAACAACTGAAAACAGAAGAGGCTCTAACATAGAGCCTTGTGGTACACCGTTTACTATTTTTGGGGCGTTTTAACCCAAATCAAAACTGTTACATTTTAGTTAGATAAACATATTCCCAGTGTTTCTGTATATCTTTGGTTAAGAATAAATACAATTACATGAGTTAAAATAAAAAAAACTGAATTTGTGTTGTTTTAAAGAACATGTCAGCACAACTTAGGTTTGCAAAGTTGTATCTGAATAAACCACAAGAACTCTGGTACAGATGTTTGTTTTTAAAGCACAGCAACACATTTGGAGACAACCAAACACAGCATATCTGCATAAACACCTCACACCAATGGTGGAGCACAGTGGTGGAGGGGTGATGACTTAGGTTTGTTTTGCAGCCACAGGACCTCGACAACATGCACTTATTGAGTAAAGCATGAACCCCTCTGTATACCAAAGTACTCTAGAGTCAAATGTAAGGCTGTCTGTCTGACAGCTGAAGCTTGGCTGAAACTGGGTCGTGCAACAGGACAGTGATGCCAAGAAAAGCAGCGAATCTACAAAAGAATGGCTGAAAAAGAAAAGAATAAAGCTACTGCAATGACCTAGTTAAAGACCAGATCTCAACCTGACTTAAATGCTGTGGTGAGAGCTGTACGCAAATAAACCTGCCCACAAACCACAATGAACTGAAGCGAGGTTTGAAAGAAGAGTAGGCGAAAATTGCTCCACAGCGATGTGAGAGACTAATAAAGTCATACAGAAGTTAGTTCTGCTAAATGTGGTACTCTAAGCTATTGAAACATTCAGTGTACTTACTGTAGTTTTTCATGCACTGTTTCTCATATTTGGCTTAGATTTTGTTAAATAAATAATGATGTGGTATAATAAGTCATGCTCTTGTTTATCTGTGGTTATAATTACATCATTTTAAGACTTGCCAAGTTTTTGTTGTATTATAACTCAATGTGTAAAATCTTTGAAATGAAAGACGGTGGCTGTATCTTACATGAGTGCAAAAAAGTAACAATTGCAACTCCTGTAATTGTACTTATTCTTAACCTAAAAAACATAGAAACACTGAGTAGAGTTTATTTTTCAGAAACGTATTCATTGGTGAAAGATTGTTCAAATGTTTTGCCGTGGTTTCTTTCTCTCTTTGTTAGGGCTCATTTGCAGAGGTGAAGGTGTACTCTGTGGGTCTTTTTGCAGTGGTTTCCTGCTTAAAACTAGAAAACTACACCATTCCCAGGAAGGGGTTGTCACTAAAACTCCCCATGGACCCCCGAATTTGTCTGAACTACCTCCCAGGATCCTTTACTGCACCTGTAATAGCGCAAACCACGGTATGACAATACCCTGATCATTACCCCTTTTTCTCCTACTTTACTTTCAGTAGAAGTAAAGAAAAGAGTTGCAGAAGTGAGGTCTGGTTGGCATTGAGAGATAGGAAGGGCTCCTTGGGACGAAGCCTTTGAAATCATTCCAAAACTCGGATGAAAATAGAGAGGAGAAATGATGAAGTAACAGAAAGCTTGCTTCTGATTTGCAGGTTTCACAGATGTTTGCTGTGAGGCACAAACAGCTGTGGCCGATTTCTCAATTGACTCCTGAGACCAAACACTGGTGTACGAGCAGTTTGTTCCTTGATCTTACGTCAAATCCACCACCTCCGTCTCTGCACAGCTCTCTTTTGATAGAACAACAGAAAAAATAGACAAATTCTCATATCAAACGGCTTTTGTCTAAACTGCTGCCTAAATCAAGCAGAACAGCTGTTTCCTTGTTTGCTTCAGATCCAGCCGCTAGACGCCGTGCTCCTGGCTTCTGTCAAGTCCAGAAATTACGCCTATCATTCGGTGGTGTCTACCAGCCCGCTGCTCTACCTCACCCACCCGACCTCGAGGCCCCTGAGAAGACCCCTCACGGTCACACTTCCATGTCCCCCAAATCCTGCAAAAAAGAAAGCAACAAGGGGACAAACAGAGAACCAACAAGACCAACAAAGTCAACCTGTCAGGGATTCTCCCCCACGGGATCATTCACCTTCCCACAGACTGAGGTGACACAGATGTCCTTGAACTAAAATATATTATATATGTGTCACAGCATCATATAAATAGGGAGCTTAAAAGGTTTTGTTTCTATGCCAGATTCATGGACACCTCTGTGAAATCCAAGGAAATGTCCAAAGAGTCGCTGGTTGTTCTGGGCTCAAGGGACAAACAGTGGAGTGTCATGGATAAAGTCACCGTCAGGAGCCTGCAGAAGGGACTGGTGTCCTTTGACCTGATGGAGAACTTTGACAGGTTTGTACCACCACGTTTTCTCCTCTTACAATAATCACACCTGCAAATGGAAATAGGCAGTTTAACTTTATTTAAAAAGACAACAAAGTCAATTGTAGTGCAGGACAGCAAGGAGGTAAATAAAAACATGTCTGCCATCGACTATACATAAAACAGATGGATGCACCTCCTGGGACTGGAAAATGAAGCCAATGAGTGAGTGTCTTAACTCTGAACTGACTTTAATGGGCACCAAGGCATGACGCTGCTGACTGCATAAAGGCTTCCAGTCCTATTGAGGTTTTGGCAGACAGCTGCTGAACAATGTTCACATGATGTCAAATGAAAAACCACAAGTCTGTGAGCTTCCTGTCTGTACCCATGTCCACATTTTCCTGTTGAGTTTATGAGATCAGCCACTGGTTTTGAATAAAACGTCAATTCTGTTGTGTTTGAGTTATTTAGTGTCAGAAAGGAGGATTATCTAGAATAGGCTCATTGGCTGATGATTTGTGATTGGCAAGTCAGTAGCCAATGAGTGTACAGTTTCAGTAGTCATGACATCAACCATTGTCCATCTTCTGTGTACAGTCTACATTGCACACGTTTAATATATATACATATTGGGTTTTTTTTTTTAAGCCAGTAGAGAGGTGTTTGAGTTGTTGGGAACAATAAAGTGATAAATGGGATCTGCAGAATAAGCAGTGATTATTATTTGATATGAAGCAGAGAGGAGACAGTGTGCTGGTAATTATTAGAAATGCACTTTAAGCTCTGAAGCCACCTGTGTGGAGGTAAAACCAAATGTAAGATGGTTTTCGGTCATGTTGGAGGGATAAGCAACGATTTGAGGTTGCACGAAGAAGTTTGAGCCTATTCGTTAAGAGTTACGGTAGATTAGCATCTCTGTGACAGCGGCTGACTCAGCTGATGTATTGTCGTACTCTCCAGCCGAACCACATCACTGCACAAAGAGCAATGTGAGGCAGGAGCATCCAAAGCAGAGCCACGGACAGAGCAGATACCCACAGAGCGAAACTTGTCGGGCGGCGCTCATTTGCAGCATCGTTTCTTTCAAAGCCAAGGCCGATTTGTCCTGTTTGTCCATCCAGCAAAATAAATACCTGAAAAAGATAATACTGTGTTCAAAAGCAGGCTCCTAACAGCATTCTCCAACAAGATTTCAAGTAAACGGTGATCATTTCTTACTATATCTCCCCTTGCATGTGCCTTTCTGCCAAACTCAACAAGCCACTGTAGTTTATTCGAAGGCCTGAACGCTTTCAGCCTGATGTCGTTGGCTCTAATGTGCAGTTTCAGAATTCGCTGGCGCTTCGAACAACACAGGAAGATGTAATAAATTCTGCACCTGAATGCAGAAGAGCAAAAGTTCACACACTAGAGCTACCTGAAGTGAAACTTTTCGTATTAGTCAAAAGCGTAGACACGTCCAAACGTGGGATATTAAACTGTGAACAAAACAAATGACATTTGAAAATGACTGCAAAAAGAAATAAGGCAGTGCCGTCTTTAAGGAAATCTAAAACATGAAACATGTCGTTTTGTACCTTTTTTTTTAGATCCAGTTGGCAGGCTTTGACTCCAGGTTTGTTGGATTGTCAGGGGAACCGAGATCTCCCTGTAAAACCTTAAAATAGTCAATTTCGCTCAGTCTTGTCACGTCAAGGAGACTGCTGAGACTGGAAACATGTGGAAGTCTATTAAAAAACATGTACATTTGTCCCATTTATGTATATGTAAGCAGCACAAACTGAGGAACAGTTTTTCCCGAACCTCTCAGTGAAGTGCAGATGTTTCAGTTTTTGTTTTACCAAAGACGTAACCTGCAAGATATGAAGGAGCACATAATTAGAATAGAGTAAAAGTCTGTTTGATTTGGCAGTACATTTAACTAAAAATGGGATCAGTGGTGTTTAAAGCTCTCTTGGACTCTACTAGAGTAGCTATGCATGCAGATTCTTATTAGAACTGGACTTAAAGGACTTTCTTACAACATATTTTCGACACCTGTTGCCTACGAGGTTGATGAGAGTGTGTGACAGGCGCAGCAGGTTGTCGGGGTTATGAGCTGTCCTCACAGCCAAGTCAACAGTGGCTGCAATCAGGAGTCCCCCAGCCATGTAGATGGCGTAGAAAACAGTCCCCCTGACCACACAGTGACAGTAAGAGACACAGGATGAGGCTTAAATTGTGCAGCTGTGCAGGAAAAACCTTGCAGCTGTGGGACCCCTGCAGCAGAAATACATTTATATTATATAATGGCATTTTTGTGCAGCACATTCAGAGATGCCCTTCTGCACACCTTGGTTGTAATGGGTGGTTATTTGATGTTACTGTTGCCTTCCTGTCAACTCAAAGCAGTCTTGTTCTTGTCCGCTGACCTCTGTCATCAACAAGGCGTTTTCTCCCAGATGTTTTCTCTTTTTCAACAACCCAGATGTTTCTTTATTTCGCTTTACTCACACAGCAGCGAACGTAAGCAACAATCCTCGAGTTAATTTGGTTTAGTGAGGTTATGTTGCACTAACTTCCAGAGCGATTAACATTTCCTTTGCTTCAAACAGGAGAAAACAAATTATTTCCTCACTCACGGCTCTGCTGTACCTCACCGGTGCCTTTCATGTATTCTCAACATCACGTCCATGTCTTAAGTGCCAGCATTAAAAAAAACAAAAAAAAACAAAAGATAAATGCTACACTACGCTACAACAAACCAGACTTACAGAAAGCTTTTACTTTACATAAGGGGCTTAAAGCAAGGCCGCATGGATAAAGGGGGGGTGGGTGCAGCTACATGCTTTAGATTCCAGGCTTTAACGTGTCAGAGCATACGCACATGAACAGCATGGCAAGACTAAAGTGTTAAGAAACCCCTAAAGACATTATAAAGAAGGAGAAAATTAAGTCTTACTCTAGTCACCTGTTTAAAAGAATAGGCCCAGCTGTGATAACGTTGGATTCTCATTTCCATCCCGAGTTATAATTCTCTTCTTTCTTATCTAAAACAGCTTCTTCAGGGGAGAAAAAAAATGTGTGCAGTAGGTTTTCATGAATTCTCCATTCTGTCTTAAGTCTATTACATCTGTATTCCCGCCTGCAATAACAAAGTCTTTTCCCTGTTCAGCGGCAATCTAATCTTTCCCCAGAGCTAGACTCCTTAACTTGTCCTCCGTCTGCTTCTCCGCTCAGACTGCTCGTGCTTCGTCTCCTCTCCCCGCTGCGCCCTTGTCACCTCGCCTGCCTGGCCGAGGAGCTGGAGGAGTCGGTCTGCTGCCACGCCGTCACCGTCGTCCTCCTGCGAAGCCGAGACGAGCCTCGCGCCCTCCTGGTGGCCGTTGTGCCCGGCAGAGACCTCAGCTGGGAGCTGCACAGGCTGCGAGCTCAGGGCTACAGCGACCCGGTGGAGACCTCCTCGGAGATCTCGATGCGTGAGGCAGATCAGCTTCTCCTGCGTTTCACCGGCAACATCACCTGCACAGGTAAAGTGTGAAGCTGGCTCACTGGCTTCTCCTACAGAAGCTTCATACGTGGTATAAGGAAAATAATTATAAGCTGACAAAAGAAACACAAGAGAATCTTCATCTTTTTATACATTTATGCTTCTCACGGGTCTAATGTTGGCTTTTCATCAAGGATTGGGTCATCATTTATTTTAATTCATTAATTAATTCAATGGTTTCTATCAGTGAATCTGAAAAAATAATCAGCTTTATCTATCATAGTGAACACTCTAAACATCATACATGCTTAACTTGCTTGTTTGGTTTTTTGTTTATTTGTTAGAAAAATAATCCCGATGTTCAACTTTTAGCTCCGTGAGCCTCAAACACAGCTGCTCACTCTTGTGTTGTCATTGTTCTTATTAAAAGAGGCCTGTTTACTTTGGCTGGACGCGCGTGACACTGAAAAAGGCCTCGATTTAAAAGTGCAAATCCTTGTACGCTATTGTTATTGCGTGGTTAGCTGGAGCACTGCACATCTAGTGCAGTAAAAAAGAAAGATATACTGGGAAATGTGAAACAGTTGCTGCAGCACCAGGTCTAAACCGGTTTAGCCTCCATCCCCTGGTCACCACGTAAGACAGTAACCACATAATAAAGTGGATGAATGATATGTTTGTACAGCCAGCTGAATGCTTCAACAGTACAACACTCTTATGTTTCCTCTTTTGTTTCCCACGGTACAATACAGCAGACAGTACAAAAGATGGGGATACTGCCTGTTTAGAAGCCTCCAGATGAGTGTTTACGCCGTCTTGGTGTGTTGAAACTGGACGAGATAGATAGATTACTCGATGTTAAACACATGTTTACTTACTGGCTTTAAAACATTTAAAAAATAAATGGTTAAAATGTATATCTATATATATAGTAGACTGTATACAAAAGATGGACTTGCTGTGTGTATTTGATATTTTAAAACTGGATGAGACAAGCAAAAGGTGGATCTTATCGACGCTACGTGCTCATACTGTAGAATCTTGTAAATGTCAATCATGATATAGGCCCGCCCCAGTATACCCTACTCCGTCCTAGCTTTTAATTCCCATGATGCATTGAGTATTTCTTCTTCGGTCATTTTTTCACTCACTATGCATGGAATCATCACTTATTATTAAACTCTGTCTCTCTTCCACAGCACTTCTTTTAGCCTGTCTTTTTTCTCTCATCCCAACCGATCGCTACAGATGGCCCCGCCCCTCCCTGAGTCTGGCTCTGTAGGAGGTTTCTTCCTGTTAAAAGGAAGTTTTTCCTTCCCACTGTCGCCAAAGTGGTTACTCATAGGGGGTGATATGATTGTTGGGTTTCTATCTGTATGTATTATTGTAGGGTCTACCTTACAATATAAAGCACCTTGAGGCAACTGTTGTTGTGATTTGGCGCTATATAAATAAATTTGAATTAAATTGAATAAAATTGAATATTTAAATCTACTTTTGGCTGCTGTCATGCTACGAGGGGGTCGCCACAAACATCTCCACGTTTGATTTGGCAGGTTTATGCCAGATGCCCTTCTTGACACAACCCCAAAGGAAAAGTTTGGTTCACTTTATAAAATTAAAATCATGTTCTGTTCAATAACACCTGAAACTAGTTACTGAGGCCACGGTCTCATTAAAGTGTTTAATGAGGTCATAGTACAGTGGAGCTGAAAGGCCATTTTCCCATAAACGTCTCTCCATTTTAACCAAAATTTGCAAAATGGAATCATTGTTAGTAAGTATCACGTAACTGAAGTCAAGTCCGAGGGATAGACTTCTACAGCACGGAGAATCCTTTTGAAAGCAGGAGCAGCAGTTTAATGAACTTCACTTTTAAGACCATCTATTATACTGTCTTTATACACCACAGCCCTAACTTTCTCCATGGCTTTGCTTGATAAAACTGTCTTTCTTCTGGCTAATGTTGGCTAGCATTAGCTTACCTACTCACACAAATCACTTGCTACCTAACATAGCAAATAGTGAGGACCCAAGCTAAGGTAACGCTGTTGCTTTTAAAATATCATCTGAACCCATCTGAACTCAGATATGTTTCTATTTTTATGTGAGGTTTGTTTTGAAGTCTGAGTTGCACTGGGAGCTCATTTGTTGGCCGCTTGGTCCTTTTCTAAGCTAGCCTGAGTTGAAGTTGCTTGTTATCTAGATGTGTCAGGGAACAAAGGAGAGGCACTTCAGAGTCCAACAAGTCAGCCCTAAGGTCTAAGTTTTAAGTGACTTTACCCTCTGTTCAAAAACTGGCAGTAAACAAGTTTAATACAGGAAAATGTTACAAACATAACCTAGAAAATTCAGTTAGCATCAAATTCAGTTAGTAAAGCAGTTTCATATAATTGCATCAGGCCTCTTTTTAAATGTGTGCATATTTATTTTTCTGCAGCCGCTGCTCAAACCAACAAAAATGAAGCCACGCATGAGCGCATCACCTTCCACAGCCAGAGGAAGAATCACCTCTTAGTGCATCTGACTGAGGTGGACCTATTTGGAAACTACAGCTCTCCTCACTACAAGGGCACAGCCATATTTTATAAGGTCACCAGAGGTCAGCTGGAGTGGCGGGATGACAAAGCTGTCCTGAAGGACACGAAGCTTCTGGGAGATCCCGTCTGTAAGCTGTCTCTGACTTTACCCAAGGTAAAGGTCTGACTTCACCCCCTCACCCCCTCACCCCCCAAAAATGAAACATTATGCTTCATGTAAAAGACTCAAATAAAAGAATGCTACTGTTTTATGTCATTTTAGAAAGTGAGAAACCTTACTCGGCCCATTACAGCCCAGGTGAAGTTCTGTGAGGACACAGGTGGGTGAAATTCTGCTTGCTTGCTCCACGATCCATTCATTGTCTCTTTGCCACACTCTTTAATGCTGTCTCAGCTCCAGATACTAAAAAATGCATCATTTATCCATCACCTGCCCATCCAACCAGGTTCCCTCTCAGACTCTCTTCTTCTCTGGCTGTCCGAGGAGCTCTCAGAGGAGGAAACGGCCCTGCTGGCGCTCTCCCTGCGACTCTGCCGCAGCACCGCTCAGCTGGTGACGACCCGAGCCGGGAGCGGCGGCCTCTCTTCCCGTGCCTTCACCATCCTGGCCATGTGGAGGAGAGGGCTGCCCGCCGTCCCGAACCAACCCAAGGCCTCTCTGCTCGCTCGCTACTTGGCCAAGATCGGCAGGCCGGATCTGGCTAGAGAACTGCTGCTGAGGCAGGCTGCAGCTACCAGGCAGGAGTCACAGAATTAAGGAGGCCCAGAAAGGAGCGCTCACACTGCCTTTTAAGTGCTGCTTTTAATATGAGCCAAGCCACTGGGTCGCAGTGCTGCGTGTGATCCACACGAGGTCAGCATTGCACAAGGAGAGTCAGCGCTCTTCTCTGGGCTTGCAACCCCACCTTTTGTTTTTCTTTTGGTAGTTGTCTTAGATGTAAAGTCTAATTTCAGACCATTATTATGGTATTATAGTATCATTTAGCTCTGAAAACTGTGAAAAACTGGGGAGATTTTAAAAAATGAACTGCAGTACAGATGAGCAAATGTTTTAACCCAGCTGTGATATTACTGTTGTGACTCCTTGCAGGGTCCAGACCTCTAAGGTTTGGAGCATTTATATGTGTGTTGTTATAACGATTTATGACTCACAGTCTTACCTCACAATGCAGTTTATAAAGCAGTGAAAGCTGCAAAGTTTGAATGCAGATGAGCACAGAGCACATCTGTGGCGTCCGGATTATTTTTCTTATCAGCTAGACTCGTCGCTGGTTTTCTGTCCGTCTCCAGGTTTTCTCAGTCTTCTTTTTAAACTCTTGGCAGCCCTAATCTGTGACAGAGCCTTCACTTTCTCACTTCATTTGGTAGTTTGTCACCACCGCTGGCAGGGAGGTGATTTAGCGGACCAGTCAGCCGCCTCTCCCCTCTGCGTAAACAAACAACGACACAGAGCTGTGACCTCCTTTCATCTGCTCCTGACACCGAGTCATCTTTGAGACGTGACCGAGTCAGATAATGACCGAGTTGTAAAAGTTGTTTTCTTTGTTATGAGGATACTAAAATATATTTCTGTTTGCAGTATTAGTTGGATGAATTCAGGACAGCATTATGAATTTGTGTCCATTGAATTTGTGATATTAAAACAAATCCTTTCATTGTGTGTACTTTCTTAAATTAAGGAATTTGAGGAATTGAGAAATCATCCATCCGTTCAGCAGGTTTTCTACTTTGCAATTCAGTGGAGTTTCACATTCACGTGGAAGTACCTGCTCCTTAAATCTCACCGCTTGAATGGCAGCTGTTTGTAAGCAAGCCGCAGCTCGCCTGTTAGGCTTTTAAATTCCTGCCACGCAAAAAGGGGGTTTGGGAGTAAGTACATCACATGCGGTGTGCTTAGTTTCACAGGTAAAGTCTGCCTCTGCACTTAAAGCCTTTTTTGTCCTGGATGCTAAGGATTTAAGCTAACGCTACCACACCCAGCACATTCTTCAGCGACTGCATGAAGTTTGCAGCGCAGTTACTGCAGACAGTGGCTCCAGGCAGCTTCAAAGGTAAAAACAGACTGGGCTAAATTTGCAGATCATGCTACTAAAACCAGGAGTAACCAGCTTTATCTTGAAGTACACACTGAATGATTAGCAGGAGAAGATGCTAACTTTATAACTTTTAGTCGTTGTGGAGGTAGATCAATGTATTTGATTTTCACAGATCCTTTTTAAGCTGGATGCCCTTCCTGATGCAAACCTCCCAGAGATTCTCTCACAGTCTGAAAGCACAGATCTTTCATGTTTTAGGTGATTGTACCCAACCGAGCCACCCAGGGATCTACGCCTTGACTGAGTTCTAGTTTTAAAATCATTTTTAAGGAACTTTTCATAAGCAAACATTAGGTTAACTAACATCTTGTTTAAAGGACTGTCTATTTTGGTCGTTCTGGACAAACAAATCTGATCAATGGAGGCTCCACCTCGCAGCTGAGAGGATTTAAAGGATCTGTTGCTAACATCTCGGTGCAGATACCACAGCACAAAGATGCTTTGACACATGGACAGGAGGATCCGGGGACTTTCCATTTGGTAGATGACCCGCTTTACCATCGAAGCTGCAACCGCCCTACGCCTACACCGTCACTACATTTTGCCACTGGTTGTGGTTGTGGACGAGTCTGACAGTTGAACCAAATAATGTCACTCTGAGACTCACCGTCTAAAAGCGGTGCAAATTTCAAACAGCACTGGCCACCACAGGAAATTCAGCGTGAGAAAAACAAAGTGTCTAAAAACCCCGACAGAAGATCTGCAGATAACTGTTAGATTTGGTGTCAAAGTGCATGCATCTGCAATCAGAAAGAAACGCCTATATTTGATGTAGCAGAGGCGATCTGGTTATTGGATCAATGGGATTAACTAATCAAAGACAGCCTTTCAGCACAAGAATCAGACACCGATCGTGAGGTGGGAAAATTTGCCTCAGAAATCGTTCGGCTTGCGGTCAACAATTCTTCGGTCTGCGGTCAACATCAAAGAGCGCTCGGAGCATACGTGACGCCATCTGTCCGAGTGCTTCCGCTGAACCGAAGGTGGACCTTGCAACAGGATAATAATGCCAGGCAAACACATCATTCTCAGTAGGCTCCGTCTTTTTAAAGACATTCAGAGGGTTTTTCTGTTTCATCTATCTTCAGAGCTCGTACTCCAGCTGTGTGACATTCTGCAGGCCCTGAGCTGGAGCAGAGAGGTAATGAGATGCCATGTGTCCAGGTGGGGGGTAGGGGACACCCCGCGAAGACGGAGAACACCACCCGCCGCTTCAAATAGGAGAGACGCTTAATGAAGTATGAAATAGTAACAGGTGGAGCTGATAGATCGCACGAGGCGATCCCCCCTTTGCTCCTTCTCTGCCATTCGCTGACAAAAGCGGCCTCCTCTCGCCGCTAACCTTTTCTCTTCCTTTTATTTGTCGCCCTTCTATTGTGCTCCTCCTCAGCTCCATCTGTGGATGGAAATATTGTTCGCACAATTCCTTTTCAACCCCTCCACGCTCCATCTTGGCTATTACCTCCTTCTTCCTTCCTTCTTTCCTTCCAGTGTGACTCTAAAGGACACGTGTGGCATCGCTGGCGGGAGAGTTTTGTGCTTCGACTGTGCGTGGCAGAGGGGGGCATCATTAGTGTGGCACGGGGCCATCACACACACACACACATTGAGGGTGCCACTAGAGGTAAATGTCACAGAGGGGGCTCCCACAGTGCCAGGAAATCGTTTCCTCTCTCATTTTATCTCTTGTCTGTCCCCCCTTTACATTATTGAAAAGGCCACACAGCAATGCACTCTGGGAAGTTGAAGTAAGGAATTCCCGCCGAGCGCCAGCATAAAAATATTCTGATTTAAACCTCATCTGTTTCATCATTTCATTTCATCAGCCTCCTCTTCGTTTTCAGCTCCCCTCGCCTTTTTTTTTTTCTTGGCAGGAATCTTCGCCGCCTCGATCAATCACTGCTCGTGCACTTCTAGCTGTCAAGGTAAAACAGTCTGATGCGACCGAGATGCAGAGATGCAGTCATGAATGAACATATGCACTGTAACAGTTCGTCCTGTGAGTTATCAGAGCGCAGCGTTCACATCTGCAGGGCCCCAAAAAAATCACTTCTTTTCTTTTTATATATGTATATATATGAAAAAAAAACCAGATTACTTTTTGTTAAATTAGACTGTTTACGACAAAGTAGAGAAATATGAAGCCCATTAGTTACAGAAATCTAGCTGTTAGTTCCATAAGCTCTAAGGCTGGTTTAATTACCCATGCTCTTATTTACTCATATAAACAAACATAATTTATTCTTTATGAAAGAACATGCCACACACAGTGCTGTGCAAAAACTATTTTTCCTCATCTTGAGGTTTTCTTTTTTTGCATATTTGTCACACTTACATGTTTCAGATCATTAAAGACATTTTTATATTAGACAAAGATAAAGACGAAGAAATACAAAATGCAGTTTTTAAATCATGATTTAATTTAAAAGAATAAAACTTTTGTGATCACTGGCACCCAGTCTTTCACATGACTGTGGAGGACTGTTGTCCCACTCTTCTGTGCAGAATTGTTTTAGTTCAGGTATATTGGAGGGGTTTTCGAGCATTAACGAAGTGCAGACTTAGTTTACTCCAACCATCCGTTCAGGGAATGAACTGATTTGTGCTCTTGGTGTTTTTTTTGGAGCTTTTCAGCTGAGTAATCTGACCAATATTACGGCTCCCTGTGTGGTACAGAAAGTGCAAAAAGTTTGCACTTCAGTTTTATTCTAGTGTTTTATTAGTCAGTTATTTATCAGTATAAGGACTGAGTATTGTTTAACTGAGTCTGTGCATTTCAGACATACAGTTTGTAGCAGCAGCTTGCTAAGCAAGCTTTCTAATGTTAGCTGGGAAAACAGCATGCAACCCTTTTTGCCAAATATGGCAACTCCTGGTTCCAAAAAGGCAGCATGGTGACAGCTGAAGAACTAACTCTCATACTTTAAAAAAGGGCTAAATAAAGCTAATAGGTGACAAAAACCCACATTTTATACTGTTTATTTTTATCATAAAGCCACAACCAGGAACAATATAAAGGTTGGACGTCATTCGTTGGTTTCTGAAGTCTTGAGGTGTGTCTCCACAGCTACCGCAATCTGACCGCCTTCTGTTAAAGTGCAGGTTAAACACACTTCAGCATTGGCTTCGTTTGTCCAGACCGCTAGCAACAAGCATGCTTTATACGCTCTATGGTCAATGGCAATGCTACAGTTAGTGTGGACGCTAGATAAATGTTCACAGGGCCTGCCCTCAGTTTAACAAGTCTGCTGCTGGTCTCATGACTACGCTCTGCTAGCTAAATAGCTAAGCCAGCAGAAGTTACATTATTCAAGTTTCCTCCCCCACATTTCAGGTTAGAGTAGCAGCACTGAGTTATCTAGCATTAGCATTAGCAGTTGTTATTATCACTCACCACCATTTTTTCCTGTCTCTGTTCACCCTCAGAAGGATAACTCCTCTTTATTTTTTCTTACGTGTTTTTTCTCTATAACAGAATCATGCACTTGCAAAGGGACAGCGTGGATTCAGGTGGGGTTGCCTTAGGAAGGTTACATTTCTCAAACTGCTACTACAAACTTTGTACGCTGCCCGTTGAGTCCTAGGCTTAAAGCCTCAAGATCAAGTTCCCTTTTCAAGCAGCACCTCTGTCTATGGCTACACGCAGCAGCTGGCTATCTTTTAATGTTGATTTAATCAAGTGTAAAACTCTCAGTGTAAAAACTGCACGTGGTTTTATGAGGGCAAATGCAACCCATTTTTTTTTTGGGTGAGTAGGAACTTCCTCTTTTCAGTATTCTTGCCAGCAGGCAGCAGTTGAAAACCACAAAAAAATAACCTAAAAAAAACAGTTTAGCACCAATTAGCTATGCAGAAGTAAGTTGAAGGTCATGATTCTACAAAAAGCTAAAGGTACATCTCTTCGTGAGAATGAAAATTCTGTCACAAATAAAAGCTCATTATTTGTGCTTTCCCATAAATAAAAATATGTTTACCAAAAAAAAAAAGAATAAATAAAACCAGGATAGTTCCTACCACCTAATGCTGTATCTATGGTGATAAAACAGGGTCCTTTCAATTATTAAAAATTATGCCAACTGATGAAAAACAAGATAATTTTGTTATTTAAACCGATTATATTTTATTAATGACTTCATACTACATATCTAAGTGAAAAAAAAATCTGCCACATCTGGATAAAATTAAATTTATGTCTGAAAATATTCACTTTGTAGTGACATCATACCCTTTGACAAGGAGGGCAAAAGGGCCAGTGGGTACATGTGCAGGAGGTTTAAAAAAGGAAAATCCTGTTTTAAATCAGCCTAGACATAAATTTCATCATGTGCTCTAGAAAATACTGGAGCTGAAGCACCCAAAGGTCCAGTGGGTGATCCGGGTCGCTGTGCCGTGCTGAACCCAGTGATGTTTGAAAAATGGAGACAGCTCCTGTGTGGCTGCCCGCTCACACAAAAACAAGGGTGGATCAAATCTCTGGGGTGATTCTCTGACTCACAGCTTGGCCCTGACTCCATCCCTCTGTGTGTAAATGTGTGTGTGCAAGTGAGGAAGTAGGAGAGAGAGAGCGAGACCTCGCAGGTGTTCTGCTCTCTGGCCCGTGACAAACTCTTCATTTGTCCCTCGTTTCAGTGGCAGACAGGGCAGCCAGGCCGGACAACCGTGATCCGAGAGGGTCCACGTTACCACTGCAAGGAGGGCCTGGGGTCATGATGAGGGCTGTATTAAAAGTGGCATGACATTGTTGTACATGTGAAAATCAGAGAATTTCAGTTTTCTGTTTTAGTTTTTCTGATGCACAACTTTGGTGTTTTGACTCTCACTCCTCTCCTAGCAGGATGCTGCGTTAACAGTTAGCTGGAGCAGAACCTATAGAGCCAGATATTTCTATTTGTAAGGGGGCTATGTGGGTTTAAGGGAAGTTTAAGCCTCTGTCAGTCCTCTCTCTGTAGACATGACGGTCAGGTCTACTCTGTAGCTGTTTTGCTAGCAAATGCTGGAGGTATGCTAGAAATTTCTGTTCGTCCTTGTCTGTTTTGTTGTCTTGTGTTTTGCTGTGATCTCTCTCTAAATAAATAAATAAATCTGGGTAAATTCCCAGATGATTAAACATGCAACTATTTTGCTGGTAATAACTGAAATGACTAAAGAAAATCAACAGCCTATTTATACAAGATAATTCATAATGTTATTGGGGGGTTATATTGGTTGGGTCTGATTATAGGGGGGGTCATAACCCCCTAACCCCCCTGGAAATTACGCCCCTGGGTGAAGGCTAATGGTGTTTCAGAAGAATACAAGGTGAGAGATGACCAGTCTTGGCTGTTACTGTAGTAACATAAAATATTTCAGTATTGCAGTAATGTTCTGTACTTCAGTAATTAGATTACAGTTACAATTATGTTGTTATTGTGCTACACAGGCTCTTCAGTTATCTCTATGCCAGTAGGGATGGGAATTGAGAACTGGTTCCCAGTAGTCCAGTTCCTTGGATTTGTTAATCAGGAGGTTTCAGTTTGTGGGCCGGAGGAGGAAAATAGTGGTGTGGTCTGCAGCGTGGCTATGGACATTACTTTTATTATTATTGCGCAAAAGGACGAGAGCACGATGGTAAAGTGCAGCCTGCATCCAGGACAGAAACAACTGCACTTTGCTGCAAACACAACTTCTGCTCTTTCCAAGAATCTGCACAGACAGCATGCTAACGCTAAGCTAGCCAAAAACCTAGAGTGATGCTTAAGCTGAATGAATGTCGACACCAGCCCAGCAGCCAGACCCTGAACTTCACCAGGTAACAAACGAATGAACAATCAATCAGGCTGCAGTGTCCATTTCTACCTGTTCATGTTTCTACAGTAAAAACACCATGACGATTTCAAGTCTCTTTGTGCTGGTTTTCATCTTTGGTTTGTGCTGTTGGCTTTGTGTTGATAAATAAAAATACTGGTGGCTGCAAGTGCTACCCCTCAATCTCCTAGTATGTTATAAATGTGGAAAACCTAGGTGACTTCCTTCTTGCGATATCACAACGTTTTTAGAAAACTTGACTTTTGACCTTGACCTCAAGGTCAAGATCACTGGGATTTGCATTAGTTCAAGATTTTTAGTAGATGCACGTATGGTATGAATGCGAAAGTCCTATGTCACCTAGGTCTCGAGGTACTGCATTCACAAACTTGCATGTCCACACCGCCGGCCTAGCAGGATGACAGCAGTGCTCCATCAGCCTTTCATAGCTGAGGGGTGAAAACTAAGAGTCAGCTCGTCATGTGTCCTCATTAGGATAGAGATTTGTGTTCAGATTTCTATTGTTAAACATTAATTATGAGACAATAAGTTTCCGATTATTTTACTGAGTAACAAGAAAATAATGTAACGAGTAGTGTAACAAATTACTTTGTCAAGTAATTAGTTACCGTACTGCATTACTCTTCAACAAAAGTAACAGGTGTGTCATTAGTTGGCTTTTTTAGTATCAACCTCAACACTGGAAATGTTGTCAATACTGAAGCCCTTAACGTAAAAACAATATCTAAGAAATGCTAGAAATTGATCCCAACACTAGGGTTTAAATCTGGGAAACAGGATTCCCCAAGAAATCCAATCCGAACCATCTCCTAATTCCCAGAAAATGTAGTAATAGGATAAAATGTAGTGCATTTATGAATTGTGGTTAAGTAGCACAAGCACATTCTGACTTCTAAGCGTGACGTTGTGGGATTGGGGTTTGTACAGTAACACCTTTTGGCCCGTCATTCTTTCTCATTTCTTTTCATTTTTTGGCTTCTCGTTTCAGCCAACTTGGTTTATCTAGCATTGAAATATACTTGGTTGACAATGAGACTAATATTCACAATATACCACTTCCACTTCAGACCACGCCCTCAAACATGTTGGTTAGGTTGATGCTGCCCTTCATTCCTTCTCCATATCAGATTGGAGCTAAGTGAAGCATCTCCATGCTCCCCACACTAAGTTTGAAGTTTCCAAACAGAGTTTGCAAACAGGATGAAAAAAGGAAAATATGGTTGTGTGTTTTGTGCCAAGCTTGTTGGATGCAGTTTCTAAGCTAGCTTTTTTCTGAGGGAACTTGGGGTTTCTGATTGGCTGCTGTGCCAACCTGTTCAAGCCAAATGCAGAGCTGTACTGCTGCTCCCTTTGGTTTTGATAAGAAGCTGACAAAACTGGCACCAACATAAAAAGAAAACATAAAAATATAATGTGCTGTTGTTCTTCTTCAGACACACAAAAAACCCTGAATTTGTATTGTTTTTGCATTGGTCCAGATACTGCATGCTCACGTACAGAGTCACAATCCCAGCAACTTCTCAATGCCCTCGATTTTCATTTTCTGGTTGGAATACAGCAGTATTGTTTACTTCTCCGGTAACGTATGAGCCGCTGTGAGGTGGAGCGGGAGAAAGAGGGTGAAAAAAGGTCAGGGTGATGGAAAGGGAAACGTTAGGAGTGTCAGCACGGGTGAAGAGGTGTCGTAGAAGTGCCGGAAGAGCGAATAAACCGGAGGAGAAGGTGTGACGTGATGGGAGATGGTGAAACGTGTGGGGGAGAAGGTGGAGAAGCAGCGTCTCCAGTGGTGCACGAAACCGTCCTGACACGTCTATGCAAGTGTGATCGTAAAGCGAGTAAAGACGCGGTCGATTTCGTCTTCTCACACCACACAAACACTTTGGTGGTGTTTGACTGAGAGGATCTTTTCAGGGTTAGGAGGTCAAAGAGAAGGCAAAGCTACGCCTGATGGTTGTTTTTTCCCCCTCATGTTAAAAAAAAGCAGCATACACCCATCAAAACAAATAATATTGACATACCTGCAGAAATGTAAAAATGACTCACAGCTGAAGGAGTTTTGCACAGAGGACAAAAGTAGAATTTAAACAGACATTTAACATAGTTTTTCATTGTTCAGTCAGAGATACACAACTATAATAAAGATGAAGAATAAACTGATGGCAGGGTGACAGAAGTACACATAGCGCGTAATTAATGGGAATAAATACATAGTATAAATGTATGATATGATCAGTTACAAATGCTGATTAGTATATTTACACATTCAAGAACTAATTTAAGAACGCACAAAAGGAAAGAAACTCAAAGTTTAGTAGCTCATATCCTTTAAAGATGTGACAACGCTGACACCTACAGGCTTCTTATACAGTCGTTTCAGAGCTGAACTGTATAAGGATGTGAGATGTCTGAATGTAAATGGTGATGCTTGAGCACAAAAAAATGATATCAGGCACATAAATCACTGGACAGTATATTAGGTTTATCCTAACAGTACCAGGTTGAACCCCTTAATTTTCTTTGTTGCACAGATTCGACGCGGTCCTGGAAACACTCCTCAGAGAATTTGGACCATGTTGACTTGATAGGATCACAGAGTTGTTGCGTATCCATGATGCCAATCTCCCAAAGGTGCTCTATTGGATTGAGATTCATTGACTGTGGAGGCCATGTGAGTACAGTGAAGTCATTGTCATGTTCAAGAAACCAGTTTGAGGTTAATTTGAGCTTTGTGACATGAACTGCTGGAAGCAGATGGGTACACCGATGTCATAGAGGGATACAATACTCAGGTAGGCTGTGGTGTTTAAATGATGCTCAGTTGGTACTAAGAGGCCAAAGAAAATATCCTCCACACCATTACACCACCAGCAGGTTGAACCTTTCATACAAGGCACGATGGATACAAGCTTCTAAAGTTGGATGTATAAGGAGACGCTTGTCTGCATACCTTGGATATAAAATGTGGTTAATAGAGTCGCTTCTACCTTCCAATTTGTTCAAAGCTCTAGCGTCTAACCAAAACATTTTCACTAGATATTTTCTCCTTTTCAGACCATAGAGATGGTAGTGTGAGAAAAATGTCAGTCCATCAACTCATTCGGCACCAACAACCAAGCAGCCAAAACAAAGTAACTGGTATATGTATGGTGGTATATATGTGGTGGTTTAATAAGCTTTAAACAGTTCAGGCTGGTCCAAACTGTTCTTTAAAGTTGCTTTGCACATTTATCAAACACGAGTTGTTGTTTCAAAAATTTTTTGGCAAGCAAAAACTTGTTTAAATCCTCGGTTTATTCTGTTCTTTGACTTAATTTTAAAATCTACAAGTGGGCTCTTTTTTAAGGGAGAAACGGACAAAACAGATTTTATTAAATTCAACACAAGATGATTGCGTTGCCTTGATTTAATACGAGTACGTCATTGGCAGCCTCTGGATACTGTGCAGGAAAGTTATTTATGAACACAGCAGGAGCAAAGATTGATCCTTGGGCAGTGTCCTTTTCGTACTGAGATTACTTTTGTTGGTCTCTAGCGGTGCAGGAAATCGAGATGTGAGCCAAACAAATGAAAACTGTTTGTTTGGAAAAGTGTTGCACAGGTGTAAGGCACTGATGTAGCTTCCTTCATTCGTTCTCCTGTCATAAAGAGCTGCCACAACAGGTACTAAAGCACACTTGACACCAAACGCCCTTCCTGACACAACCCCAGAGGAGCGTTTTGTCCTGAGCTGGATTTGAACCAGTCACTTTTCACTTGTTGAGTGAATGTACACACCACCTCACTATGAGGCCACGCAGGAGCACGCCATCGATATTAGTGTAAAATGGTTTTCTTGTGTGTTTTTCAGGTCAAATAGCACAAACCCCAAGACACTGAGCAAATACTTTTTGAGGAAAATAACAGTTGGTCTAAACACGACCTTGTAAGGCTTTTTCAACAGAAAACAAGTGTATTGAAAATAATCGAAAATGCATGTTTGTCGTTGCCGCTTTGTTCATGTAAACCAACTTTATATGCAGGATCTGTGTCACCGAGGACGAAAATGTTTGCCTGTCCAAACATGTGTCTGCTGCAGGTTCCTGCTGGGATTCAAGTCTAAAAGTTGTTGATTCTCCTCCCTCCTCTGCACTCTCAGATAAAATCCCCCACCATCCACGTGTGTGATGTGAATAACTGAACACGCACAGAGCGCGCTCTGTTGGCCTTGGAATGGCCTTCTTGACGATCCACGTTGTAATTATTATTGTTTATGGATTGTAGAAGTCACAACAAAAGAAGTTCGGAGATCTCAGATCTTTTTGTATTCATTGGAAAATATGGAAAAATCCCAAAATGTATACTTCTACATGTGAATACTATGTTCAGTCCACTTTATGCACTCTAACATTAGCACTGAGGACAGCATACTTTACACAATACTCATGTGGACTATTAAGACGACTCCAAATATCTAAAAAATTAAAGATGGTCTTATTCGCTGGTTTGAGTCATGTTTTAAAGCTTCAACCTGAGGTTTCATCGTCATCTTGCTAGTGTTTTGAAGGCAGACATCATCAGTGCTGGGGACGGTTTTGCCTGAAAAACCCAGGGTCACTGAACAGCTCATTGGCTAACGATTTGTCAATCACATGGAAAAACATACCCTTCTTTATCGTCCGTCTAGGCGATAATGATTTAGAAACATTGTAATCGCCTTGAATAAAGTAAAACTAATTAGAGAGGACGCTCTGTTTTTCTTGTATAGAACTGGACCTAAAATAAAAATTGTAGTTGTGCTTTGGAGGTTGCAAACCTCAAATATGTCTTTTTAAAAAATTAATTGATACATTTTCCTGTTACGAAATCTTTTGAACTTGATTTCATGATTTGTTTTAAGCAAAAAAGTTACCCACTTATATATCCAGCAGGTAGAAAGCAATTAACTGTGTTGTTCCCAGCTGATGAATGTCAGCCTCATATCATCCTCTTTTAAACCCAAATCTTCTGACTCTGGCTCGTACCTGCGAGAAATCTCTGAG
>NW_005187728.1:200518-216860 GCF_000239375.1 Pundamilia nyererei
TTAAGATAAGATGGGGCCTGATTATTTAAGACCTTGTATGTGAGGAGCAGGATTTTGAATTCAATTCTGGATTTAACAGGAAGCCAATGATCATGCCCTCCCTCCATTTTTCCTCCAATTCCTGTAAATTTATTTATTAGTCACACAGCAGATTTGAATCTTATGTAGGCCTGTGAGTTTTAAAAAACAAGGGAAATCCCTGGGTAGCTGGAGTGAGAGAAGGAAGAAATGAGAATTTGGCATGTCAATGAAGATATTTCTCTGTAACCCACACTCTGTCTGATGGCCTCTGATCTCTTTTCTTCACGTCTCTGGCTCTGCTTTCCCCCCCATACGTCCACCTGTCCATCATTAACCGATATCTCGGTTGCATCCCAGGAGCCGGGGCAGGCCTTTTCTGCAGAGGGGCACGTTCACACGCTTGCACAGCATCCACAGCAGTTTTGGAGAAATCTGTTGAAATACTCTCAGGAAAATTGACTGCAAAACACTTGATTTAAATAAAACCGATGGTGGGAAAAAATGGAGCAAACTTTACAGCAGAGATAAGACTCCAAAGTCTCAGAGAAGATGACAGATGATGTTTTTTGTAGCGCGGACATCTCACAAGTCCCCTCTTACTCTTTAACAACCAGCTGTCCACTTTCCTTACTAATTCCACCAATCCTCGTTAGACGCTGCACTGCAGATGACCTTGCAGTCAAGTGGTTTCATTTCCTTCAATATGTGGCTGCTAGAGTGGGGCTGAGGTGGGAGGATATTAGATTTCCAAAAAGGCTTATTTTCATTATTCATGTTGTTTCAAGGTTTTTTTTACACTTGTAAATACAGCGCAGATATTGCTTTGGAGAGTCGTCTATACACTGCAGACGCATCAGAATCTGTTAAGTGTTTCCCTTTAAGACGGTGTCTTTGATGGTATGTTTGCTGTTATTATGACCCCGGCGGCTCACTGCACATTATGATGCACAGGCGAGCGTGGTGGTGGAGAAAAGATGAGAACCCCATCACATCGCCCACACTTCTCCCAGCAGACAATGATTCATGGGTTTTTTTCCCCTCAGATGACCGGAGGCAATAACGCGGATTCCTGGTCGCACTGCAATACTTTCTGATCAACAACACCTGTTTGACCATGGTTATGAAGGCCGCAGTCATTGCTCAGTGGAAAGGGACCAGAGTCTTTGAATGCAATAAGCAATGTTTATGTCCACCTGAGCCTTTTGGTTACTGGGCTCTTTGAGACTCAGAGCGGAGTGTTGTGCAGCTAATAATATTTTTAGCACCATGCGGCAGTGCATTTAAAGTCTTGGGTTCACTCTGCCCCGGGCACTGGTTTCATGTAGCCATTTACATTACATGAGCATCTTGTTAGTCTCTCCGCGGAAAGCCAACAGTCTGTCTGGTTGGCTGGCCTCTCCCTGGCCTCTGATCTTTACACCTTGGCCAGCGCTCGGCACAGCAGTTGCAGAGAGAGATGAAACAAGCCTGGAAATATTCGCAGCGAGTGCGATTAGTGGACGCACGGAGTCGACTGACTTTGCTGCTTTGTACTTGTTGTGTCTCCTGCGCCTATACGTTTGTGATGCAGTCTGTGTTGCTTCAAGGTCAGGTGTGTAGGATTTGATTTTCAACTTTCCACACTCTCCGTGAGACCTTGCAGGGTTTCCTCAAAACACACAGAAACGTCTTTCTCTTTGTTGTTCAAAAGGACACAGTAACTTTGGGTCTTATACCCCAAACCACTAAAAAATAATAACTCTTAAGCATTCCTCACATACTACTCTTTAACTCAAGTCTTTCCAACCAGATGTGGCCATCTGAGATGTAGACATGGTCAAGATGACCTGCTTGAAGTTCAAACTGAACTGCTGGGGTTCTCCCACACCACCATCTCTAGAGTTTACAGAGATTGTCCAAAAAACAGAAAACATCCAGTGAGCGGCAGTTCTCTCTAAGAAAATGTCTTGTTGATGAGAAAGGTCAGAGCAGAATGGCCAGACTGCTTTGAGCTGATAGGAAAGCAACAATACCTCAAAAATAACCATTTGTTACAACAGCAGAAGAGCATCTCTGAATGCACAACACATCCAGCCTTCAAGCAGATGCGCTACAGGAGCAGAAGATCACCCTGGATGCCACTCATGCCAATAGGAGACAATAACCTGTAGAAGATCGGCAAAAGCGTTGCCTGGTGTGATGAGACTCAATTTTTGCCGTTATATTCAGGTGGTTGGAACCTTCTGGTTTTCCAGCTAGCTTAACACCAGCGTTAGATGTATGACATATTTAAATCACCCATTTTTTTAAAGCCTTAAATTAGCACACACTGCATCTCTACCAAGTGTCATTAACTCTAAAGTACATTTGAAGGCTCACGTGTTACTCATACTAAACAGCTTGCAACAGGTGTCTAGTATAACCAGCACCATGTGGCCTGCACTCACATTGCTTTTAACATTTGTTAAGTACATTTCAATTTGTCTCTGTTGCAACCCGTGTGCCACTCCACTGCCCTTCTCCCTGACCACGCACTCACACAGGCACGCTTCGTCGAGGAGACTGTGCTGAAGAGTTAATGATCCTATTTACTTTGAGGCCCATTTGGGGACGTTTTATGTGCAGCGGTACATGGGGGTGAACATGACTTATTATTTTTGATGTTGCTATAAAAGGCACCCGAGTTTGAGGAAGTGTCTGAGTTCAGCGCTTGGGCTCAGTTAGTAATCGCAGCTGTGATTGGCTTCAGCTGAACCACGGCCAAGCCCAACAGGACTACCTTTAACCTTCCACGTTTCACTTTGGTTGTGTAGGCTAGCAGACACAACAGGATGGAGCTTAAAAACTGTAACTTTTTTGTGATAGGAGAGACCAGGATAAACAGGGGTCAGTTCTTTATGTTCCAACAAATTAAACAGATTTTACAGCAGTAATTGCTTGGTAATTTACTAATCTTTCTCTGAGAAAATGCCCTGAAGCCAAGTGATGCAGGATGAATGCAGAAATGAAAATTATGCCTAACTGCAGGGGCTGTGGCATTAGTAATGGGCTACACCATGTAAGGGGGTAAGTTATTGACATACTCCATTACTCTGTGTGCGCTCATGCATGCAAGTCAGCTTGTTTGTGTGAAGAAATTTTGATGCAGTGTGTGTGTTTGTGAGCCTAAATGGCACAGTCGAGAAGTTAATAGCTGCAGGCTATCACGCAGCAGGCATAGTAATAGTAGCAGGAGAACAACAGTAAATATTCACATCATAATCATCTTAATGATCAGTGGCACCAGAGCAGTGTGCCGTGAGGTCTTTCCCGCCTCCTGTCTGATTATCCAGGACATATTTTCCATCCCTTTTAACTGTTTTGGTTTTTTTTTTTATGCATATCAAATCCTAAATTCCTTGTCATTCCTCTTCTCTTAAGAGTTGCAAGTTGAGAGACGCTTTTAAATTGGTGAAAAATGCGTGAATAGCCGTAGGCAGATGGCAACAGAAATCTGTGAAGGCTCAAATCTAGCCTTGGGTGATGAAAGGAAGTAAAGCACGCTGGTTTGTTAAGGTCCAAGCTACTTTACTGTCATTATCTTCAGTGCCTTTGGTCTTTTTATGTGTTTACCATGGGTCACACGATGTGATCTTTCCTCCTCCATCACCCCAACCCTCTGCGTGTCCTCTTTCAACCCATACATGAACCTCCTCTGAGGTCTTCCTCTTGTCCTCCTGCCTAACCCTATCCCTGGCCTCCTTCAGCTCCTGCAGCCATCTCCAAACAATACAGTACAGCAGGTCTCACTCACCACCTTGTAAACCTTTCCTTCCACTCTTGCTGCTGTCCTTCTGTCCCTCACACTCGTCTCCATCCACTCCACCCTGCCTGCACTCTCTTCTTCACCTCTCTTGCGCACTGTCCATTGAGTCGAATGGTGACCCAGGTATTTAAGCTCATTCGCCTTCACTACCTCTGCTCTTTTCAGCTTCACTGTTACACCTGTCACCCTCTAATTCTGACTTTCATTCGTTCCCTTCTCTTCAGAGCATACCTCCACCTCTCCATGCTCTCTTCCACCCGCTCCCTCCTCTCACTACAGATCACAGTGTCATCTTCAAACCTCATAGCCCTCAGTCTCCTTCCTGTCAGCCTGTCCATCACCATCACAAACAAGAAGGGGCTCAGAGCCGATCCCTGATGCAATCCCACCCCCACCTCGAACCCATGTGCCACTCCTCCCACTGTCTTGCTTTCCTCTCCACCACCCTCAAATACGTCTCTGCCACTCCTGACTTCCTGCAGCACCATAGTTCCTCTCATGGGACTTTCTCATGTTTTCTCTAGATCAACAACAACAACTCTTTCCCATAGCTTCATGATATGGCTCATCAGTTTTATCCCTGTCGTTACTACAGCTCAACACATCACCCTTGTTATTAAAAATCAGTACCAGTACTCTTCTTCTCCACTCCTCTGGCGTCCTCTCACTCTGCAACATTGTGCCAAACAATCTGGTTAAAACACCCACTGCCCTCTCTTCTATATATCTCCATATCTCCATAGGTGTGTCACCAGGACAGGGTGAGGCATTCATTACCTTTACTGAAAAAATACATAAATATAAATAAAAATAATCTGATTCAACAATACTGACTCCACAACAATACAGCAGAAATAGTTTGATGTTAAGACTGTTTCCTCAGCACAGCAGCACTTTGGGATTTGGGATAATTAAATAGATTTATTTTTACTCAAAAACATCCCTTTGATCTGCCACCGTTAGCCCACACTGTGTTCCTCTGCCACACAGGATGATTACCCATAAACACATTTTGGCTTCAACTCCACATAAATGAGTAAAAAAAAAAAAGTTAATGAAAAAAAAGTGCAATTAATGAACTTGTTCTAATATTTCATTTTTAAAAGTGTTCACAAAAAAGCCAGGTTAGCATTGTTGTGTTATGGCTAGCACTGCCACCTTACTGTCTGCTGCTTTCCCTGTGCTTGTTTAGCTTTCCGCCCACAGCTCAGAGATGTGCATGTTCGGATAATTGGCCGAAGGTGTGAGCACAAATGATTGTATAAGGAGAAGACATGGAAATAAACAGAGAGAAAAAGATAAACACATAGTCAGCTATTTTAACGTGCTTTTATTTCTTCACACTTAGATTAGTACAACAGCCTTTTCACATATAGCCAAAGAAATCTACTGCAGCTGCGAGTCTTTTAACCGGAGCACTGCTATTCCTGTTTTGGCAACTTTACGTGGCTCGCAGTAGCTTTTAGAATAGATTTTTGGATTTTGCTGACTACTTTTAATGCTCCCAGTTACATCTCTGAGCTCGCACCAGAACGTACCCTGAGATCCTTGAGTCTTTCATCCAGAGTGGCCCACTGGAAAACGAAAGGGCCGGAGTCTCTGCCCGAATACATCAGGTCAGGAGCTGCTGCAGTTGCACCATAAAACCTATTTGCATGTCTTACTTCTATTTGTACACAGCTCTATATCTGACAGAAAGACAGTATTTAATGACAACACACTGACATCACTGCTTTATATTTCTAGCAAAGAAAAACAGGACACATCCATGAAGTTTGAAATAGCACACACTGTCTCTCTAATCGCTAATAGTTGTGAACAAGTTAAGAGCCCAGATTTTCCCCTAGAAAATGGACCCAACACCCTTTAGAAGTGTCCCCATTATAGCTCGTTGTACTCAATAACCCCCAGAATCTCTCAGTTATATACTCTCCTCCTGTCCAAGTCTCTCTTAGCTGTTAATGGACCGGCTCCAAAAAAAAAAAAGGGGGGAGTCTGCTAACATTTCCCTCATGTCTTTTAGTAATGCGCAGCTGCTGGCAGGTGAATGAGAAATACTGTATCTCTGGATTGAATCTTACAGCTTTGAAGCCTGAAATAGTCTAGACATAAAGGGTTAAAAGGATTTCTTCCAGAACTCAGCCAGACGGATGATCAAGTTAACCGGCTTGATTGAGAAAAGTCATGTCTGTTTAGTGTCTCCTGTAAGCGCAGACATATGCTCCCTCATCTGTAATTGGCAGTGGTAACGATCCTGTGAGAGCGTGCCTACAGTGCCGGATGTTTGCTTGTGTGCACTGAACGGGACACGCCCGCTGCATTTGTAATCACGCATGTGTGAAAGCATGTGTGTATACAGTATTTCAGCGTGATCTGGAGTATTTGAGAGGCATTTTGTGGATATGAGAGACAGATAGATGGCTAACGAGTGCTTCTGTATATGTGTGTGTGTGCTGTTGCACTGTTTCTCAAACAGCTGTCAGCTTCTTCCAAAGTGTTTCAGCTGACTGATCCCTAAACTGGGCCAATAAGTTCCTACACAAGAAGCCCACAATCATGGTTGTATTGATGCGTCTATCTGAGAACTCATCTCAATCCTGCCATCGACTCTAACTGCCCCTCCTTATTATTCATGTCAGCGAGTGCCTCAAAGATGTCTAGTGACATTTAACTGAAGCCACCAACACTAGTTGCTCCTCTGCTGTACTTGCTGTGATTGTGTGTGTGTGTGTGTGTGTGCCAGATTATATAAATTGTATATATGCTACAGGAGCAATGTGTCTCATATATGTGAGCCACGTTTCTACATATAGTATGTAACTTTATGAATGGGCTGCGTGTGTGTGTGTTTCTAGCATATCTGTGTGTCTTTTTACAGTGTGGGCTGTGTTTGCTGGAGGCGAGAAGCATGACGGAGCTGAACCGCACAGCATCTCCTCCGGTGCCACTCCCCCCACCCCCTGCCCTGCAGCCACCCCCCAAGGGCAGCCAGCCCATTACAGTAATTAACTAGCGAGGGGGTTGATGGGATGGAGAGAGAGAAGGAAGGAAAGAAAGAGGGCTGGGAGAGAGAGAGAGAGGTATGAGAGATACAGAAAGTGGTTTTGAGTGTGAGAGGAAAGAGAGATGGAGGGTAGGTTTTGGGGGTGGGGGTTACTTTTTCTGCCGAGGCAGCAAGTGGGTGGGGGCCGCTGCTTTCCTTCCTGCCGTTAATCCCTGAGTGACTTTCACTGCGTACAGTAAGCAGCGCAGTGCAGCCCAGTGCCCCTGCAAATTAATCTAGCAAAGAGCTTGGGCGCCGAATCCCCCCTCCATCCTCCCACGTTCCATTTCCCCTCCGCCCACCTCCCCATCGCCTGCTACAAGACTTGGGAAAGAGGGAGAGAGAGTGAGGCAGGGAGGAGAAAGAGGGATGCGGAGATAAGCTGCCGCTGTATTGTCCAGTGAGTGGAGAAAATGTGGCGGAGAGAAGGCGAAGGGGACAAACCCGTGGAGGAGGGAATGACAGGAGACGGTGAGTAAGGAAGGAGGGGTGAGAGATGAGGAGTGGGGGTAAGAAGAGATAAGGAAGACGGCGGGCTATTTCAAGAGCAGCAAAGGATGACCGTGCGCCCTCTCACGTGACATCACTTGGGGACATGGTGACATCACCGACTGCGAGGAGCTTTTCTGCCACTCCGTCACAATGTCACTCTCCTTTCGGCCTCACATCGTTACAAACAGATGTGTCATCCTAAAGGTTCCGCGTGATTCGCTGTGAACACATGTGCGTCGTGATGCCAGCCGCAACGCTCCACAAGTTCACATCACATTTATTAAAGAGTAGCTCCGGAAAAAGTTTCTCTCCACGAGCGAGATTAGGAAAAGCCGATGAAGAGTTCGAGTCATGCTTAATCTAGCTTAGCACTAACGCTGAAGGGAGGAGAAACTAGCCAAGCTGTATCCCTACAGCAATGACGAGTCTGAATCCTCCTGAAGGAAAAGAGATGGAGGAGGAGGAGCCGCACAAGCTGCAAACTCTAAAAGTTACAATACACTTAAAATAACACAGATTAAGTAATCCAAAATTCTAGTAATGAGTCTGAAGCCTGATATAAAATATGACAACACTCATGTATCAAATACAACACAGCAGGCGTTACAGGGTTAAATGATCACACAGTCTCCTGTGAAGTTTAAACTCAGGATTTTATAATGTTTCCAAAGATGCTCGAACCACTGAGAGTGGACGCAAGCCTCACAATCACACAGGCCTAGACTTCCTGGCAACCATCAGTCGCTAGGGCAATATGAGTATTCCCCAACTGGTTGGCAAATGGTTGCTGAGGTTGTTGGCTGTCGCAGTGAAGTCTTTGTGATTGTATTAGTTGTTACAGATTGCCACAGTTGCCTGTAGTTTGCATGGAAGATGCTGACCTGTCAGCAAATACCTTCAAAGTAAAAGCTTCACCCTATGGAAAGGTGTCGACTGCATTGGTAAGGCATAAACTTTTAATTTGAAGGTGAATGGCCTCTGTTTCCCGTTTGCTTTCTCAAGTTTCCTTTTTGCTCACTGAGTACTTGGTGAGTGACAAGATTTTCATGCATTCTGCTAGTGACCAAAGCAATCACCAGGTTTTTGGTGCATCAAGCAGTTTCACCTAGTGACTGCTTGCAGCCACTTGCCAACTTGTCAAACCCCTGGAGTTTATTTGGAGATGTATTTGTGATCCACCAGGAAAAGATATTCATATCTTTATACTGTTATCAGAAATATTTTTTTTTCCTGAGAATGGGTGCCTGCTGATGAGACTGATGATTGGTAGATGTGTATCAGCACACTAAAACCAAAACAAAGTGCTAAAAGCAGACAAATGCTGTCACATCAAAGTAAAAACCGATAGTTATTTGTGTAATATTCCCTGTGATCTTTCCACATCTTCAGTAGCTGAGTTATTTTAAGCAGACTTATTAACCATTTTCAAAATGCAGTGTAACAATGACACATCTTAAAAATGCCTAAATTAAAGATAAACTAAAGTTATCTCTGCAGCAGTGCCAGCTGGGACCAGCTGCTGTGGAAAAATGGGACTGCTTTAAGGAATAACTGCCGTTTTGTTAACTGTGGTGCATTTCATTCCCATCATGTACTTGAATAACAATGAGTCTGGATCCAGATTGTGACCTTTATTACCTACCATCTCGCTCTGTCTGTCATATCTTTCTCTGCTCACCCGTTGCTGTTTAACAGAGCAGTTCGTATTAGAAAATCTTTGTCCGCTCTTATTCTGATTTTTTTACCTCTTGACTGTGACAGCTTGCTGAACTGGCACTGATGAAACTAAAGCCTGTGTGTAGTGTAATGCCACAAGACTGCATCTTTTGAGGAACGAGGCAGTGGCTGTGGTGCTTTGTAGCTGCATTAGCTCGCTAAAGAGAGGGTGGGCGGTGCTGTTAAAGATAGAGTTCAGCTTAATCCTCATCCTCTATTCTGCTGCCTCAAGGGTGTCCAGGCAGAACCGGCCCATTTTCTTCCGCTACTTCATCAGTCTGTTTGTACTCTGTGCGTGTATCGCAGTTATTCTGCTGCCTCACCAAAAACAAAACCTCACACTGGCCACACTAACAATACAAAAATGGTCTTGAGCAATCGTTCTGAAGGATTTCTCAAAGTCTTTCATGGTTTTTCTTTGGACACTGGCTCCTCTGAACGTTTTTCTTTATTTTTCTGTTTACTTCAGATCACGCTTTCCAATTAACCCTAACCTATGAATCACTCATTAAAAAAAGAAACCTAATTCATTGTGTCTACACATATTAGACAACTTTCATTTTAAATTGTATCTTCAGGCACTTTTTTTTACTGCAGCCTGTTACAAAACACATCAGTCGTTCCAGTTTCTTTAGTTAAATCTGCAAAAAAAATCCCCCAAATAACACATTTTGACAGAAAGTTTGCATCAACAAGGTGATTCCCAAAGAGCTATTAGCTGAAAGCTTGGAATACCTCAGCACGATGTGCAGTGTCCTTGGAAGATCTGAGAAGAGGACTAAAGAAAAAGTGGCAGACCCAAAAAACTACAGTGGATGAACAGTATCTGAAATCCATGTCCTTACGAAAGAAACAGCAGACAATCCAGCAAAGACCTGACAGAGGACCTGAGAGATGCATCTGGCCCTTAAGTTGATCTACTGTTACTGGTACTGTTCATTGAAACCCCATCAGAAATGGTCCCCGTGTAAAGGTGGCTGCCAAGAAGTCATTCTTAAGGAAGGAAAAGGGAAACACCCATCAGTAAACACGGCAGAGACTCTGTCATGGTTTAAAGCTGCAGCGGTGTTGGGGATCATTTTAAAACTGATGGAATTATGAACACAGAAAAGCACCATCAGTTTTTGATTCAACGTGCAAAACCATCTGACTGACAACAGCTTCATTTTTTCAGCATGACAATAATTTTCTGCGTCATGGATTGGCCTTCCCAAAGTCCAGACTCAGCATTATTGAAACAGTGTGGGATCATAACAAAAAGACTACTTAAAGAAATGACAAGACCGCTGTCTCAGAGAGTTCAGCCTGTGCTGAAGACTAAAGGTGGTCAAACCAAATACTGAACTGTACAAATGCTGTTTTAATGTTTGCATGTTTCAGTAAAACACTGCAGCAGTTTCCCTTTTTTCCAACAGAAGCTAAAAAAACAAGGTGTAGCCAAAGACTTTTGCGCAGCAGTGGAGGAAAAGAATCTGAAATATCCATGTATCCACTCACTGATCTCTTTGCTCCTTATTCCTCTCCTTCTCATTTACTTCCATTACCTACTGAACCTCCTGAACACTCCTGCCTCTACAATCAGCTCATACATCTTCATCAATGGCAGCTGCTACTCTTCTTCAGGGAGGCTACAATAACCAAGCAATGTATTGTTATGGCCAACCAAGGAATGAAGATGAACAATGATAGCGCTAAACAATCTCCCCAATATCCTCTTTCATTTAGTAAGCTGCCCCTGAGGCCAACTGCTGATTATTGAGCTCCCTACTGCAGCGTTTAGCCCAGAGGCCCACGCACGGCTCGCCTACACCGAGCTTGATTGACCTGATATCTCATGAGGATCCCGGGTGGTTCCCTCATTTACGCCTGTGCTGATTGCCAGGGTGAGAGAGGGGCCAGCGTTTGTTTTATCCGACTATGAGAGCAGCCATGAGCTGAATCAAGTCAGCTGAAAAATCGCGCGCTCTACAGCTGAACTTCAGACCCACATGCACAGACGCACAGCTTGCAGCCGCCTGTTGGCTCATGTGATCCGGCATTAGACTGTGCATGTAAGAGATAGGCCGACCCAGAGCGAGGAGTGCAATGACCGGAAGAAAACGGACCCCTCATCACCATCACACCCCTGTCAAATTGTGTTTCCGCTCTTGCTACCACCAGCTTCAAACCTCTGTTTCCATTACATTTTTGTGTTTTTGGCGAACATTACAAGGATACAAGAAGAATCCAAACAAAAAAGCCTAAATAGCACTTGATGATCAAAGAGTTGGAGCAAGAAGACTATGGAAAAATGTAAAAATTAGCTTGTAGTGCAATTAATTTTAACTCCCCTACATTAAAATGTATGGTTTATATGCTTAAACTGCAAAGTGAAGTGAGAGGAGAGTAAACACCAACCTAAAGGATAATCACTGAAAATGCAGGGCAAGGTTGTTTTACTAAAAAAAGGGACAAACTTTAACTTGGCAAAAATAAATAAATGAGAAATTCATAGCTGTGTTGAGCATCACTCAAAATTCTTGCACCAGCATGACCTTTTGGCTTGTTTTCATGCGTCTGTTATGTTCACTGGGACTATGAAGGACGCAGGGCTGTCAGATTTCTGCAGTTACATTTTGAGTAGGTGCAAACCGTGCACTCATTAAAGAGACAAACAGAATAATCCAAGGACAAAAGGGAATTATTTACATGTCGGCCTAAGTGAATATTTAATTCCCTTGTTTGTGTATTCTGCTACCCTCAGGACTGCTGAGACAAAACAGGTCAAAACTGAAGAATTTACAAAGCTGCAAAGAGCTGCTGCTTCTTATTAGATGAAATATATTCTTGTACCCGACAGTAAATAAAAAGATTCTTACAGGTAATAATTTGAATGCAAATGAAGCATTTACAAAGACAGTGTTTCAGGTCGTCATAACAACCAGCAGTTTAAAGGAAACTTTAGTCCTCTTTCTCTTAAAGTTTTACTTTCCCCCCTTGATATAGATGATATAGATGACATCCCTTTATCATCTATATCAAGGGGAGAAAGTAGGTAAATCACTTATGTGAACAAGATATCTTGTAGATATCTAGGTTTTTTATTTTTATTTTAACAAACAAGGTTAATATCAGATCCTGAGAGGAGCTGTACACAGCCAAGCTAACACTTTCCCTTCCTTTATGTTAAACTAATCAACTTAGGGCTCAATCAAAAGGGACTAGAGACTGGTTAGCTACCCTCCAGCAAGGGAAAGATGTGCATTCTCCAACTGCTTGGTAGTGGTTTCTGGAGGTTGTAGACTTTTTCCGGGTGCATGGGTGCCTCCCTGCAATTGCTTTGGTTGCTAACAGATTGCATGGTTCCATTGTTGCTTGGAAGACTCTGACTGATATGTAAACACTCAAACGTTTTTCTCTGAGTTTAAGTGAAACTTGAAAAAATTTGACATTTTTACTTTCAAAGCAAATTGTCCGAGTCTCTGATTTATGCTGTACTTTTCTCAGTTTTACTGCTTAAATTGGTGAGTAGTTTGCAGAAATGTCTTTTTCGTCCATGCACACTACAAGTAAAACAGCAAACAACTGGAAAACACCTGCTAATGATCAAAGAGCATCCGTAAATCACTCACGAACCTGCTGCAGAATAAAACCTGTGGTTGCCGGGTGGTCAGTGACAAGTCTCTAAGCTTTTGTAACTCAGTTTCAGAACAACTGCATGAAACTTCCAACAACCACTCGCAGCCGGTTGGAAAATAAACCGTTTGACCAGATTACCAGATGGTCGCCATTTGGTCTGTACACATGTGTGACTTTAGGCATAACAGTGATACTGACCCGCCCCCCCTCTCAAAATGTCAATATCATTGTTTGCATATTGCTGACATGCTTTATAATGTCAGGAATATGCATTTTGTAATTTCAACGCTGGTATGCTGCAGTATAACACAAGGTGTATCCTGTTACCAGAACTAGAATCTCAATCGATTGAGGGGACAATGAACACCATGTTATCAATCCATCGAATGGTTGATGTTGATAGTGATCATGTCCTTGATGTTGCCAGATTGGCGAGCTACATGACATGAGGGAGAAGACCATTAATATGATAATCGCCTATGATCAACCCTATGACAAAAGTGGGAAAGAAGAAAACTCTTTATAGAGGAAGAAACCCCCAGCAGAACCGGGCTCAAGGAGAAGCAGCAATCTATTAAACTAGTTATGGGTTGGTGAGAAATAGAAGAGAGACAAAACACAAACTAAAGGAGTGAGAAAACAAGCGTTAATGTTGGTGTGTAGCCACATGGCTTCAGTCTTAGCACCAAAACTACTTGTTAGGGTTTAGGTTAAAAAAAAAAACATGAAGTAATTGTAAAACTTTGCTTGGCGACTGGGATGAAGACTTCCTGTGAGTTTTTACATAATCACTGAAAAAACAAAACAATTCACTCTTTAAGCATGAGTAGATATAGAAGGGCACCTACTGGTGGCATCTGCGAGAGAGCTATTCAGCCGAATGACAACATCCCAAGCAGGTTCAAGCAGTAAAGGTATAGAAATGTCTTCAACAGCCTTAAGGCTTTATCTCAGCAGGAAGTGATGTGGTGACCAGAAACCATAGACAGCCAATGACATTCAGCAACTTCAAGCGATGACAGGGGGAAGAAAACACTAGCAGTCAAGTGGGCCGGGCCAGAAATAAACTTTTTTCAACTTCACGGTGAGCAATATAAGTGATGGTGGACTTCAAGTCTACTTGCAGTCCACCGTCTGGGGAGCAAGTGTAGTTGGTGCATTTTAATGTAAATTCTCTGTGGAGACAGGAAATATAATCCTTACTTGACTACTTGAGGTTACCTAAGCACCTGAAACCTAAAATGTCTGCTAGGGGCTAACCATCAGTTGCAAAGTAATGTGCAACAAGCAAACAGCTTCCTGTGTGGACACTTTAAAAAAGGCTTCTGCATTAGCTTCATGACATTTGGATCACTTGCTCTACGAAATGAGCTTTGTACAGAAGATCAGGGTCTATACGTCCATCAGAGCCCTCCCAGGGACTCGTGAGTCTAATCGCACCAGAAAATTGTGCTAGAATCGATTAGCCACTAGTGACGCCATTCTGTTCTTGGGTCAAAAGGTTGTCGAGCTAGCTGTGGCCAATAAGCAGCCCAAGAACAAAAGACAGTTGGTCAGATGGGGAAAAAAAGTAATGGTAACAAATTTCAAAAATTCAACAAAATGTAACATTTAAGAGGTTCTGAATGTCTTTTGGGACTCGGGAGCTGCTGAGTGCGGAAGCTCGATATATGGAGAAGAAAGAAAAGGAGGCTTGGGTGTTTTGTGTGCTCTAATTGGCTCCTCAGGCTTTCACCTTCACAGGCCATTGAGTCTGAGCAGACACAGAGTACAGTGGTGTGGATGGCTGAGGCCAAAAGGTGATTCGGTACTCTGTATGCTCTGCGCCTTTGTGTCTGCTTATATCTGCGAAGATGTGTGTGTGTCTGAGTGTGAAAAGAACAGTGATTTTATTTAATTTAACTACACTTGTTAGCTGTTGTGCAAAACAGTGTGAATGAAAGCAGAAGAAAATAATGGAAGCCAGAAGGAAAGAGGAAAACACGGTAATTTGCTGGCTGCTTTATTAATTGAGCTACCACAGCACTTCTCAAGAGGCTGGTCGGCTAGGAGATCGGATAGATTGATACGGATACACACACACGCACACACACACACGCACACACATGCACACAGATGAAGAAAAGAGAAGCCCAGCTATGCACACACAGATAGGAAATGCCTCAGACATGCTTTCATCTATTGTTTTCTTAGCAAAATTCGATTAAGTTCTGCACAGACAAAACAGAAAAGATGGTGGCCAAGCTCTTAAAAGCTTTGAGGAAGCCACCACTGCCTCTCAAAGTATTGTTTCATTAGTCCACAAGGATGCATCTGAATGAGATTTCATTCACTGCCAGAGAGACGCTTGTTTCACAAGTTTGACAGGTTTCTGTTTTTTTGTCTGTGCGGGTCAAAAAGAGGCCGCTTTTGCTCGACACCACAACATCAAAGGACCTTGAGGCAAATAATGACTTCAAAAAGGTTACACCGTGCACTCCACAGCATTCTTCCTATCTTCAGTCTGAACACTGCATAAGAATTAGTCAAATATTGACGAGAGGACGAGAAAGGGAGGACGAGAGACACAGGGAGAGCAAGGGAGACCGTGAGCTTACGCGAGCTAATAAATCTCCATATTGTTGTTATTAATCCTGTGTCAAACAGGAAACTTCCAGCATCAACCAGAGAGCCAAACAGGCGCTTTCCATTGCAGCTTTGCATCTCAATGTGGACAATCCTCAGATACACAGGCGGCACCCCTCAGATTAGCACATCATTTAGGATTTTTAATGACACCCCAAGGCGCTACAATAATTTTGATGATGAGGCACAGACTTTATGTCCTTCCATACAGAGCCTGTCCCCATAAAATAAATGATGTTTAAATGCTGCGAAAGTGGGTTTGCTTTACACTTACAGTGCAGTCTGTACACCTATAATTGATATACAATACATATAAGCAGAGAAGCCCCGATCTCCCTCTCCTCGCCCACCTCCTCCAGCTCATTAAGGTTTAGTTCAGTCCTGGGTTCACTCCTGGGCCTCCCCTCAGTAGGACATGCCCAGAACTCCTCACTCAAGGGCAATGTTCCCTCTAAGCTGCGCGCGTGCACAATTGCGCACTGCTGGCACGGTCTCTGCGCACAGAAAATCTGCGTTGCACACACACACACAAAAAAAATCTAACCTGAATTGAAATTAAAATTAAAACTTTAACAATTCTGTTTTGCAGTGTTAGTCAGTGACTGGCTGCTCCCGTATGGGATTAGAATGATGCCACCTTATCCCATAGTCCAGCCAATGATGCGATTCACATTCGTAGCTAATCAACGTCGTTGGCTGATGTGGAGTGAAGCCACGTTAATGACAACGTGTACAACCATTAGAGATGTGAGCAGGACAGACGGAACAATTAATTGTGTGGACTTTATACCAGTTTTTAAATTGTTTTGATAGTCCACGTACAACCAGAGTTATGATAAAAAATATGCAATGTTTGGTTTTCTTCCTGAATACTATCGTTGTTTATATTTACTGCCCGAAGAAACGGTAAAAACTGCGTTTTATAAGGAAAACGCTTGAAAGCACTCCACCTGTGAGCAAAACCAAAACCCCACCCTTTCCTATTGGTCGAAAAATGTACCATGTCAACCAATCAAAAAATGATATGGCAACAGTTGTTTAGG
>NW_005187728.1:217627-225499 GCF_000239375.1 Pundamilia nyererei
TGAAAAATTAGAGGGAACATTGCTCAGGAGGCATCCTCAGTCCTAGTCAGATGTCCTAATCAACTCAGCTGGCTCCTTTTGATATGGAGGAATAGGGGCTCTACTCTGAGCCCCGTCCAAATGACTGACATTCTCACCCCATGAGAGCCTAGCCGGCCTGTATTGTCATCCCTTCAGTCACCACCCATAGGTTAGAGTAAAAATGTAGATTGACCTGTAACATTGGACCTCTTAGTACCAACTCATAAACACCACAGCCTACCTGAGTATTGTTACTGACCATGTCCATCCTTTAAACTTCTGATGGCTACTTCCAGCCGGCTCACACTTCATGTCACAAAGCTCAAATCAAACGTCTTGAACATGACAATGAGTTCACTTTACTCAAATGACCTCCACAGTCACCAGATCTTAATCCGAAAGGGCTCCTTTGGGATGTAGAGGAACGGGAGGATGTGCAGCTGACAAATCTGCAGCAGCTGTGCGATGAATGTTTCCAGCACCTTGTTGAATCTGCGACACAAAAGGCAAAAATGCACTCCATCCCAGCACTAGCATGTGTACCTAATGAAGTGTCCAGTGCATATATATTTATATAATACTCTAAAGGTGAGTTTATTTTATTAAGAAATGTTAAACTGACAAAAGCTCAGCTGTACCAGCTGTAAATAAGTAATGAAAAAAAGCATCAACACAACATTTTGTCTCACATTGTTTAGTTAATTTAGCTTTTAGCCACTAGCATGAATACAAGACAATAATAACCACAGAGGATGCAAAAGCCCAGTCAGAACCTCACATACATTTGCGGAGCTTAATCTCTGACTTTATTCAACAAATTGCTTGGCCAGTGTATTCTCATATGAGCAGATTAACAAACAGTCAATGAGGCATTGTGCTATTAGCCACGACAATGTGCTGCGTGTTGCATGATTGCAGAACATTAAGTTGGCTGGAAAACCCTCCAAGAAGTAATTAAGAAAACTGCTGGGCAGCAATTCATTTCAGAATTAGTCGAATTGAAACTGAGCTTGTCAGACATTCAATAACAGTGAGAACATAACTGTCTGAATTGACCTTCATTGTAGCATCCCCACACGATTATCCAGCTTCGTGCAGTAAATGCCTATTTAACACCATTTTGATGATGCTGGAAGAGTGCAGCAGGCTGAAGAGACAAAGAGAGGAAAAACAAGCACTGCTACATTTATACCATTATCAAATAAAAAAATGAAACAATGAAACATTATTACCTTAGCCAAATGGATTGTGAATGACATTTTTCACTGTGTGAGCATCATCTGGGGAAAATTACACTCAACTAAGCCCACGGGGCCTTTTCAGACTCTATTTGTGATGACAGTCGGGCCTCAAGGCTCACAGTAGAAGTATTTCCCCCAGAGAATGTGAGCAAACAGGCATATTAAAAAGCCAGGCCAGCACAAGGTGATGGATTCATCCCAAAATATATTGTTGTGTTCATTAGATTTTTTAATCAGATCAATACTCTAAATAATTCCTTTCATTATCCAGGAAAATACTATGAATTAATAATATAACTGCGGTAAAACATATAGAAAACAACATTATCGCTCATCAGAGCCATTTTCCACCTGTTTTTTGCCCTAACATAAAAGTATGGATGTCCCAACAGTACATGTATGTCTGTTCCATGCATGCCTTTGGATCACTACGGGGGGGGGGGGTTGAATTCACAAACAGACATAATTAGCTACCTCGCACTGCCTTGTTCCCTCTCTGAACTGTGTGTTTTCTCCAGCAGCACAAACAAGGACCATGTAATCACAGTGTGCTGATGCCATCATGGCTGCACTGCGTCGCGAGGAAGAGCTTTTAAGCAATTAACAAGTGTAAACAAGTCAGACTGGCACGTGTCAAAGGCGGCACCCTGCAGTGCGCCCGATGACTTTTAGAGGCACCTCATACAAAGCGCTTGATTTTTCTTGTAACTCGTGTGTGTTTTCAATCAAGGAATCCTTTTGTTAGAGTTTGTATGATCCGTAATAACCATTTCGGCAGTTATTAGGTGATTTATTATATTTCACAGCTGGATTACCAAGTGAAGAGAAACTATTTCCGTGATAAAGCGGTGTCGATATCAGTTTGAGCTCAAATTTTTTTAAAGCTTTACTTTAATTGATGTGAGCTAAAAGTGTCATTTAGCTGCTCCGCTGACGGTAAGCAACTCCAAGGGAGGTGTGACAGCAGCCGCTGTGATTTTCTCAGATGTGGAGACACTTTCTGGTTAGGATTTGATGGGATTTATCAAACAATTGCTTTATTAGTTACTAAACGTGGACTAGTGACAGAGAGTTGAACAATAGATGAGACAGCTTCCAGCTTAAAGTCCTATAATCACACCTCAGAGCAATCGAGCCTAAACCTCGTAAAACCACTAGCTAAGCTTACTCATCGCACATCCTGTTCTGTCTATTAGACGCTTGTTTCTCTCATCCTCTTAATTGTTTCCCCTGATGCAGCTTTTCATCATTTTTCCATCGCCACATGTGAGATATGGGCTACGGATTTCCTATTAAAACTGTATCAGTCACCATCGCAGTGAGGAGAAGTTTGTCGAGATCGCTGATGTAACAAACCTCTGGGAGCCATTAGGGGCCAGTGTTCGAAATCAAAATGATTAAAGGATGCTGTGTTGGACACATAAAAGGGAGTACAAGCAAATGGGAGAGAATAAGAAAGAACAGGAGATCTTCTCCTCGTGTCCTGCTCGCCAACATGTTGCCTTCCCGGTGGCCATCATTTTTGCAGCAGCTGTTTATATTTGTCTTTGAAGCCTCACCGGCAGCGAACTGCTGATTGATTCATTACAGTCATCAAAGTGCTGCCGCTAAAGGGTGTGAAAACCTCTCCATCAGCTAGCACGTGTCTACTTTGTGATATTTGTGAAGGCTGTTTTTGCTTTAATTCGATTGCTGAAGTAGAGGTTCCAGACATAAACTCTCTATATGGACAAAGGTTTCGGGCACACCTCTTAATCTTTGAATTCAGGTCTTTCTTAGTCCCATTCCCACAGGTACAGTAGATGGCAATAAGTATTCAATCGCCCATCTAAATCATTACATACAGGTGTTCCAATCACTTCCATGGCCACAGGTGTTTAAAATCAAGCACCTAGGTATGCAGACTGGTTTTTAGAAACATTTGCTAGATATTCTACATGTTAGCAACCCTCATCCGAGAAGCTTCTTCAGTTGTAAGAGCGACTGGTGGAGAGTCCCAGATTTTTAGCCCTATGTGAGTGTCCCCAATCAGGGTTATGGACCCCCTATTGATTCCCCTATTGGTGTGGGTCACAATTAGCCAAGGTTTTTCAGGTGAACCCACTGTGAAACCTAGCCCCACCCCATCATGTGATTTACTGAGGTCAACTGGCCCAAGATGTGAGTGGACGTTAAGGTGTCTGGGAAGGGATCTCAAAACTGGATTACAGATGGCAGACAGTTGGTGTCGTAAACCACCGCCTCTGTTCAAAGATGGGTGTTCACAGTGGACATAGATGGCCTCTTTCAAACCATCTGTCCTCTCTGTCCAAAATGTGAACATTGGCATCCTCCAAAGAGTGACCTTTGTCCTTTAGATGCAGATGGACTGCAGTCTTGTCCTGTTGAGGTGGCTCTTCATCTCATGGGTTTCCCTGTCCAAGAAGCTCTTGTCAATATCATTTGTAGGTGGCCCGGTACTTCTGTTATATAGGGTATGTTATCAGATTAATTTGGTGAGCTGGTGCACTTTGTCTCAAGATGTTCTTCTCTTAAACCTAATGGTCCACCTGGTACACAAATCACAGCCTTTTGGTTTGAAGCCTTTTGATGTATGCCATTAAAAGCCTTCTCCCCTTGGTTTTCTGTGCTTTGTCACTTTGTCCAAACAAGAACTTTCTGCCATTTAGCTTTGCAGTGAGCAGCAGAGCTGGGTAGATTGATCCAAATATCAATCAATCTACCCAGCTTGAGTCGATACTACCGTGATAGGCTCGATACTTTGTTTCTAACCTCTAACTTCGGTATGTAGCCCACTAAATTGTGTTAAATCTTTTTTAAAAAAGAGTTTCAAAATCTATAAAAAGCTGAAAAGTCTGCTTTGTTGTGTAGATTATTATCGTGGAAAGTAAAAATCCCTTTGACTTAGTAATCATTAAAATGTGTTTTGATTTTTTGGCAAATTGATGGTGATTTATCTCATAACTCATGACACACTGCTCTCTCCTACATAAGCTGCATTAATCAGTAGAAAATAACAGAATCTGTATTGGTATCAGCAATACTGTCCCTGTACTTAGTTGTTATCAGATTGCTAATAAAATCTTGCAGTGTCCCACAGCACTAGTGAACAGTGGATCAGATTGGTACCAAAGGAAAACTTGCGCATGTCTCAGAGATGACAGCAGCTTTGACTGTTGGTATTTTTGTTAAAGGTGTTTTTTCAATCTTTAAAAATTTCACTATTTTCCTACCCTTTAGGACTAAAATCAGCTTAAATATGATAGTTGGAATAATTGTGTTTATGACTTGGAAAAACTGATGAAATTTTCACATCTCTTTTCTGTGTTCATAATTCTTATTTTTGACAGGATCCCCAATACCACTGGCTGAAATGTATCCTCAAACCATTCATCATGGGGTGATGAATGGTTCCTGCCTGTCAAACTGTGTTATCATTGGCATATTTTGTAGATTCAATTAAATAGATGGGAGCAAATAATATGGTTTTGCATCAGACTGCTAAAAACCTTCTTTGTAAAATTGGTTCTTTGCTAAGCGAACCCTGTTGTCGTCCCTTAAGTATAGCTTTTTTATGCCTGTATAATTCATAGGTCAGTGTTAGGTGGTTTAAGAAAAAGAAAATCCTCAAAAAAGAAAAAGCTACGAGAACTGGACTGAAAATTAATAGTAAAAGGTTTCTTTTTAACAGCACATCATAAAACATTACTGTTAATTCAAGCAAGGTCTGAAAAATAGAGGTTGTCCCAGAACAAACCAGAAAGAGGAAAGACAATTTCATGTGATGACAGTTGGTGTGACATATGAAAGTTGTACATATACACTGTCTCTGTTCAGCAAGCTGAGCTGGAGAATGGAGCTCTGCAGGACTAATTTAGAGCCCAGTTGGATCCCTCGACAGCATTTCCTCTAAGTACCGCACACGTGATAAGTTCAGGGGAAAGCCGTGCAATCTTCTGACTGAGCAAACATGAAGCGATTATATCTGTTTAATATGTAAGAGAACTGTATGCACAGAATATGCTCATGAGAAGATCCTCTGTGATTTAAAATGTATGAGTGTGTATTTGTGGGCAAAAAAACACAATTGCAGTATTTCAGCACCGGCGTCTTCTAATGTATTGGATTTGCCAAAGAATCCCCAGTGATCAAGTCCAATTCAGCAGCACTGCCCTAATAAGCTCTGCACATCAAGGCTTTTCTGTTTTTCCCCCGCCTCTCTCCGCTTTGCTCCCGTACTCTTTTCCTTCCTCCTGCCTTTCCTTTTCACTGCCACCCATTAGCCAACCTAGCCCACACAATAGCACCCAATCACAACTGGCAATTTAAATTAGCTATTTTCTCTGTCTCTTGCGCTTCAAAACACCTCTCGACAGAATGGACCCTGTGCTTCGGCGGCACCCAGATTATTGGATCCCATTTATCTACGCGCACGGATTTGTGTGTATGTGTGCGTCTGTGTCATTTTCCCTGAATGCTACTCTGAGAATAAGAAAAGGGGAACAAAGAAAGAGGAGCCCAGCAATGACAGGGCCACACTCATTAGGCTTTCTAAAGCTATTATAGCAGAATTCCAGCACTATTCTGTCTAGAGCAATTAGTTTTTGCATATTCACTGCGTGCGTCGCTGATGACGGCGGTGTGCTTATACATGAAGACAGAGCGAATTAGACAGCCTGTCAGTTAGAGAATCCCTCGCCACCTCTTTCATTGCTCATTCCTTTTGAGTTGCTGGCTGGGGAAATGGGTTAAAACACACACACATGCACGCACACACACAGAAACCTAATTAACAGACAAGTGCCATGTGGACGCTTTGCAAAAAAAAAAAATTTTTTAATGTTAAATGTGAGTATTTATGCGTGTTGTGCCAGCATTTGGAATTAGCTGTCACGCATGCAACTTGGGTCCGTGTCCCAGCATGCATTTGGATTGTGTGATGTAGGTACCCTGGCAGCAAAGCGATGCAATAAACGCATTAGTCTTAACAAGCTGCCCGCACAGGGAAGGAGAGAAAAACAGCTTCAGTAATAAAGCAAGTCACACTGAGGCTCCAGCGTGTGTGCGTTAATGTTCACGCGCATTATCTGTATCTTATATTCAAACTATCTGCTTCTGTTGTTTACACATATACACATACAGTCGCACAACCTCACAAGGTCTTTCTTAAGAGAAAACCCAGCAGACAGCTGGGAGCCTTAGACCTCACTGTGACTGATTGTGAGTGTATACGACTCTGAAGGCAGTGACGCCTCTAACCCAGGGACAAATAAATCACCACGGTGAAGAGAAAAGAGAAGCAGGGGAAAAAGATAAAGAAGTCTTGCTGTGAAGAGCAAGACGGCTCCGTGTGCCAAAGAAATCAATTAGAGTAATGTGCAAAACACATTAAAAGGTTCCTCAAAGTAAAAAAACAACAACTCTGCATGCAGTAATAGGGTTCTTTAATTCATATGTGAGTACATGCTGCATTTACTGTACCTACACATGCAGATCAGAAGGATGAGGGATGAAGAAAAGTGATCAGAAATGCTGATGCGCACAATGAAAATTCAAATACAGAGTGCGTAATACAGTACACCAATGCTACAACACGTATACGTTTGTACACGTTAAGGCAGAAAATCAGCTCACGGATGTGGTTTCGATTATTTCGTGGCTGTAACACACAGTCACGGTTAGAGGAAATCAATCAATCTTATTTATATAGCACTTTTAAAAACAACAACTGTTGACCAAAGTACTGTACAATAAAATAATCAGATATTATTTAAGAGGAAAGTAAAATAAAAGATAAGAAAATAATAAGAATAAAATAATGACAAACTCACAGAGAATTAAAAGCCAAAGAGTAAAAATGGGTCTTTAAACGAGTTTTAAAAGTATCCAGTGTTGGAGAGGTCCTGATATGTAAAGGCAGTTTATTGCACAGTTTCTCCTCTGTGTTTTAATCTAGACCTAGGGACAACTAGAAGCATTTGGTCTGCAGACCTCAAAGATCTTGCCAGGGTATACCAATTTAAAAGATCAGAAAGATATATAGGAGCTAGTCCACGCAGTGTTTTAAAAACAAGCGTCAAGACCTTAAAATCAATTCGAAAACTTACTGGCAGCCAGTGTAGCGAGGCAAGTATAGGGGATATGTGCTCTCGCTCCCGCTTGCCAGTCAGAAGCCTTGCCGCAGCATTTTGAACCAGATGTAGTCGGCCAATAGATGATGAAGTAACACCAGAGTAGAGACTGTTGCAGAAGTCGAAGCGAGAAGGTTTGTTGGCCCACTCATCCACCTCTACCTTGTCTCGGTGTTGTCTTTGGATCAAGCAGGGAATATCTACGTAAAAGCAGTTACATGGTCTACCTTCATCATCACCTAGATGCTAAGCTTGTTAAGTTTGTTTCTGGGATGGTGGTGTGAAACATGAAAGTTTGGCATCACCCAACAGAATCAAGGAGCTTAAAGACTGGCTTGTAGGAACAAAACCAACAGATATTAGCTTCTTGTTGTCTTTAGCATGACCTGAAATTAGCAATTGAGCTCATAAACTCATTTTGAAAGTGTTTTGCTATAAAGACATCTGTGGGGAAATCTTTCTCTGTGACCTCAAAAAAG
>NW_005187728.1:227296-233782 GCF_000239375.1 Pundamilia nyererei
GAATAAAGTTGGTCATACCAAATATTGACTTTTAAGCTGGTTAGAACTGTACAAACTGAGCTTTTGCCTTGTTGCATGGTTGCACGTTTCAACAAATTGCTGCTCTTGGTTCCCTTTATCCTAAGGAAAAATATTAAAAAGAGATGCAGGGTTACTGAAGACTTTTGCGCAGTACTGTAAAACTTAATTTGCCCTGATACAAATGAATATTTATTGATGTTCTGATTTAATCTGAATTATGGAAGCCAATGAAGTATTTTTAATCAAACGTCATATAAATTAACTCCAGTCATCACAGTTTGTTGTTTTCATGTTTTTATTATTCATTTAAGTCAAGCAAATCACAGTTTTGTTTTTAGAATTATGAAACCAAGTCCAACTTTTTCTTTATGGTTCAAATACTTTAAGTTAAAAACTGAACTTTTCTAGCCCTTTAGATACACTCTCTGACCTTCCACCCGTTCCTCTGTACCACCTCCTCCACTCTTGCCTATTTTTTACAAACTCCCACTCACTTTTCATTCTGTCTGCTTTTCCATCTCATTTGGTCAGTCAATCAATAATGCTGGAATAATTTGTCTCCATTTCCCACAGCCTATTCACATGTCAAAGAAATGGGCTTCACTCTGACATACGCCAGCGAAAGTAATCCAGTCCTCCCACTCACCCGCCACCAATTAGCTCATAAAGTGACTGCAGCTAGGCTAATTAGTCACTGTTACCTTACAGTTGTGTTTTCAAAACCTGAGCGTTTTCTAGGAGCGAATCTAACCGTTCATGCTTTGCCCCAGTCTCCTGGTTTTGTGCTGGTTTTCCCGACATGTTTGTATTGTCCGGTACGACTAATGAGCCTGCTGATGGCTAATTATGTTTGTGTTTATTTGGAGACGGGACCAGTGTTGTCCTTCATCAAATACCCCCCCCTCGCTCCCTCGCACCCCTCCTCCCCTTTTTCCTCTCGCACGCATCCAAACGAGAGCTATTGTTTTTACCCAAAGCGCCTATCTTTCTCTTAACTTTGTGACGTCTGCGTTGATTAAGCAGCGTGGCGAGCAGCTGGGGAGCGGCAGCGTTCGGGAGTGATAAAATGCCTTCAGGTGGAACTCTTTCAACACCTGCCATCTCCGCTCTGCTCAGCAGTCGCAGGCGGGCACCAGGCCGGGCAGATAGAGGAACAGCAAGCACAGCAGTGCAGTGCAACAGCACTTCTGCCGTCTGGTGCGCCCGGGACAGCTGAGTGCCAAGGACGGGTCAAGTGTGTGTCTGTGTGTTTATGTGTGAAGCCATATGAATCTCTACAGAGGAGGTAAAGCAAGGCAGAAGTGCACGTGCATCGATCGAGTGGAAACTTTTGCAAAGCAGATGTTTTTGCACGTTCTCTTTTCAGCAGGCCTCCACTTCAGTCTGAATCACGATTTAGATTTTGTTTTTTTGAGCCCCTGGACGACACTGTTAGCTCCCATTTCCCAGCATCCTCCTCCTTCACTGCTCACTTCCCTTCAGTGGCTCCGTTTCGAGAGCAAGTCATTTCCTGCCATCTTTGCCAAGGCTCCTTCTATGACAGCCTTCTCTAACTCCCCCCACCCCTTTCTTCAATAACCGATGGTCTCTTTCTCGCCAGTAGACACTAACAGCTGCATATATATGGATCCAAATGAGGCTGGGCGAGCTTTTTGTGGCTCTTTATGATATATTAATATTTATGCCTCTGCCAACCAAGATAACGAGAGCGTTTGAATTTAGCGCCCGCAATTAACAAGTTCCAGCTGCCTCTCTCTTAGCTTGGTGTGGCTGGTTTGTGCATACGTGAGCACAACCATGTGTGCACCTCTGTGTGTGTGCGCGCCAAAATGCTCAAATGAGAGGGCACGAAGACGGGAGGTTAAATGCTCCATTTAAATGTTGTGTCACGAACTAAAGGGCAGATCAAATCAATCTTGTTGAAACACAATTAGGATATTCCCGCTACAAACATGATGCTACTTCTCGCACTCTCAACGGAGATAATAACTGTGAACAAAGCAGATGAGAACTTCATGATAGTCTTATAATATCATGTTATTAGAAAGCAGCAGACTGGTGATTGGACTGAGCTCAATGCGTTTTTAATCATCATTCATATTAGGAATTCATTGCCCTGGCAATTTCCCATATTCCAGTTCTCGTTTTTCCATTATGCTCAGCAAATACAAGCTGAAATCTGAGTATATAGAAAAATGAAATTAAATATAGGTGATTTATATAAATATATGCCACTATCAGGACCGAGGAGTCTACCACCCTGCTGGATTTCCGTGTGTGTGTGTGTCATTCGCTTGGTGACATCTACAGAGTTGAATAATCCTGCTCATTCCTGCCAGACATGTTGGGGGAGAGAGGAGGGGACAAAAAGGACAATGCGTGACAGCATCCATGAGTCACCAACACATATCTACTCAGCAGCAGCTTGGAGCACAGCAGACATGAACGATGACAGCGGTGGCGGAGACCCAGTGAGGTGGAGAAATATGCTTACACTACTCTGTGCGTGCACGCTTAAAAGGAATAAAAATGATTAAGCTCCTTCTATTATTCCACAATTCAATACTTCATAGTTATTCCATGCGGTAATAAAAACTCATCTTCGTATTACTCTGTGCTGATGAATAATGCAATACTGGAACTTTGCAAAGCGCCAATTAATGCAAGCAAAGACAACAAAATGTTTGATCAAAAATGCTTTTATTTTATTTTTTTTGCTTATTTATTTATTTTGGTTTTCCTGGAACTGTTTCCATCGACATCAACAATTAGTATGATTTGTTTTCTGGCTGAGAGCAGCTCCTCTGTTCTCTTGTGCTATGCATTAATGAAGAATATTATCCATTTAACAGCGCGAAAGGACACACACACACACAATGTTGTAGTCATTACACGCCGTTGGGAGTACACTTTCTTGTCTTTTGTTTCCAGTGTGACCACACTAAATACTGAAAACCTCCTTAGAATTAGTGTGTAAGATCTATTTGGGACACAACATATCCACTGGTTGCCTGGTAACTGGTCCTAGGGAAGAAGTGGTTGAGCTGATAACATCTAATACTGTGAGATGAGATTTGTTTTTGTAAAGATATGTGTATTATGCTATTTTTATTATGTTTTACAAGGACTTTTTTATTGGTGATTGCAATTGTTTTTAGATATTAAAATGCCTGAGTTTGTTTAAAAGGTACAGTGAGTGAAATCTCACCATTAGATGTCAGTAGAGTGCAGACTGCAGTCAAATGAGTTCTGTTTTCTTACCTCTCCGAATTCAAATGCATAATCGGAGCTACGGTGACCGCTCTTCATTTGTAGTGAGTGTAGGCTGTCAGTCTGCTGTTTACCTCAGCTGCCAATACTGCATGTGCCCACCATGTATTTGCTTTGGAGGAGGCTGTAAAACTTTGTGATGAGTCGATGAGTCAGTGGAGCTCACTTCTGTTCATTATCAGTCATACTGAGGTGAGTTCTTGAGGATATCCTGAACGTTCCTGTTGGTAAGCGCTCTGTTTTTGTTGCTGTTAGCCGCTGTTAGCAGCTGTTAGCCACTGTTAGCCACTGTTAGCCACTGTTAGCCACTGTTAGCAGCCGTTAGCCGCGGTTAGCTGCTGTTAGCCAGCATTAGTGACAGTTTATCTGAAAGGAAAATCTGAGTCTAACAATGTTGGACACTTAGTGAATAAGCTCTTGTATGATATGAGGATACATTCAAACTATTTGTCAGAGGAAAAGTGAGATTTTTAGGATACTTCAGCCTGACATTAGCTGGTATGATGTTGACTGATAAACAGCAATTGATGTTGTTTAGCCAGATCGTTGTCCAGAGATAGGAGGGTCGCATGTCTAATCTGCTGACAATAAGTAGTTACAACCATATCAGGAATAATAGACATGTTTATGCATGTTTTTGTATAGCACTGGTGCAGAGGAGGAAAGACATAATGAGAAAAAGATGATGAAAATAGCCATAAATCGGTTTAAAGAGTTATTTGTGATTTTTAAATTGAAAGTAAAGATTTTATATGTATGTGGTGGGTCTGTAGCCACATCTATAAAACCCCATCAAAGAATGCCAATGTCCATTTTGGCCACTGTATTGAAATGGTGGGACTTCCACAAACTGTGCCCACTCCTATGTATTTTAATGGATTAATTCTAAGTTTACGAGAACACAACAGTTTGTTGGAAGACATAATTACACACCATCAGTGGATCTTTTTAAGTACAACATTCCTTTTTTTCTATTTAATAATCTTTAAAAACGTAGTCACTGTACCTTGAGAACATTATAAGATTGTCAATCTCTGTCCGTGCGGGTCTTGGGCATTGAGATTGGCTGGAGTGCTTCACTATACTAATTCTGAAGTGATGCATCTCTGGTGTTGTTGTTGTTTTCAACAGACATTAAAGTACACATATTTTATTAATGAAGCTGTCTTTTTACTTATAGTATTCCACGGTACATTCAAGGCCTCACTTCGTCACATTTTGAGGCTTGCTTTAACCCTCCATAATGTTACATTTCAGCACACAAGGTACCTGTAACCCTATCATATTTGATACATGAGTTTTTGTGAGTGTTTTGCGACCTCAACATCATTGGTGTCATTTCCCACCCCCTGAAAAACTGCAGTTTTTAAATTGCACGATAAATTTAAAGCAATAAATTGCAAAACAATGCCACATCTGGAAAATATGATACAAATTAAAATCATATTGCTTTAATGTTTTTATCAGTGTTGTTTTCATAGCACTGCTATTTTTGATTTTAGTTTCTATTGGTCTGATTTTCCAGGACTAGGAGAAGAAAGAGAATAGTGGAGAAGCCTGAATCCAGCCCATTGGGTGGTTGGTTCACGGTCTTCTTCCTCTTTTCTTTGCTTTAGCCAAGGCTCCCATCTCTTTTTGGTTCTGTTTGTCCTTTAGGAGTGTCTGTATTTCCATTATTAAAAGCTTGTTGAACAGCGGAAGCATTGTAGCATGCTGGATTTCTCTGAGCCATAAATTTAGAGACCATTATGGTGCCAAACCATAACAACAGTCTCAAGGCTCTTTTTATTATAAGGTATAGACCCTGCAATAACACAGAGTAAACCTAACAATCTGATGGCCTCTTATGAGCAAGCAGAAAGAAAGGAAGAAACCCCTGGTGATGGGAAAGAGAAGACAAAAGACAGACCAGATGATGTATACAAGGTTATTTTGCCTTTATCAGAATCACATTAGTGCACATTCATTTTTGCATATTTGTATTATTTGAATAAACAAGTAAAAAAAACAAAACATAGAAGCCAGTCATATGAAAGCACAAATGTGTCCATTTCTCCTTTCTAGTGACTTGTTCAGCTACAGATCAACTTTTGTCTAATGCAAATTCACAATGATTCATCCTCTGGGAACCAAAAATGTCTGCACAATATTTCAAAGCAATCAACCCATAGATACCTCCATCTGAACCAAAATGGCAAATCAATCAAGAAAGTGGTGTTTCCAGCCCCAGAGCCATGCTGCCATTTCCTTGTAATTTTATGCCATGATTGCTTCAGTCCTTGTGTTTTTCGCTCTGAATAAGCCCTGGAAACTGAAATCATACAACACAACAAATGCTTAAAGCAAATGAAAATGTAACCGGCAGATCAATAGTGTTGTTTCCAACACACTGAGCTCTTGCAGGTTTTTTCAAAGGGAAAGACAGTCACAATACAGATCTGCAATGGAATATAAAATTAGCATAATCAGTTCTGACCCTCTTTCAAACCTAAACACAAAAGCCAATACTTACCTGCATGAATGCTTAAAAGTCAATTCTCGGCTGGCAGATCTAACAGCAAGCGATGAAGCCGAACTCGGCTCATGCAAAGAGAAGACGTGGTTGACGGACAGTCACGTGCTTTGTAATTCTCATCCGACGTTGCTGCCTTCGATTTCTTGTTGAATTCTGCCTGGCTGATGCTCATAGCGCTAATAAGCTATCCAATGTTCTCTAGGGCCCAAGCTTGACATCTCTTTGTGGTTGCCGGGCTATTATTATAAATACCTGAACATAATAAGAGCCCAGGCTGCAGACGAGTGAAGACATCCAATCAGCCAGCGGAGGGGAAAGATATTGCTGGCTGGGCCCAGCAGCTCATTAGTGAGCAGGTCCAGTTATCCTTTCTGACAACTCGGAAATGTCTAAGCTCACCATAGATGCATTATTCCTGACATTCCTCAACCAATCAGGCCAAGCGGAGAGCCATGGGAGTCACATTTGACAAAGACATGCCTGTAACTGTTGAATTATTCAAGGGTAAAAGTTCACAGGTTAGTTGCATTTGAGCATGAAGTTGGTATTTGATTCATAAATTGATAATGATACATCGAGGGAAATAATCTTGATAACAACAATGTGGATTTACGTGTATGTACAGTCATCTGAAAATAAGTGTTTTTCACAGGACTCTTACTGCTTCCATTGGACTTACA
>NW_005187728.1:234762-239399 GCF_000239375.1 Pundamilia nyererei
GTGAGCACCTCTATAAAAGCAGAAGTTTTGTCACTTTGCTGATCTGGAACATTTGGGTGTGTGTTAACACAATGGTATGATCTACCCAGGAGTGGATCTTCTAGCAACTTCACCTGAAGTTGAAGGCAACGCTCAAGTAAAACTTATTTTTCCATTAGTCTATTGGTTTGTAAAGATGCAAGTTTTCAAAACAATGCCATGCTCATACACTTCAGTCTGTTTATAATTGTTCTGTAACTTTTAACACACTGAGGTTTAGAGTCTGAGATGTTGCTCATGTCATTTGGACAGATGAGACCAAAGTGGGGATGTTTGATTGTCATGTGCAGCGCTGCTTTTGAAGGAATACAAACAGCACATCAGCACAAACACATCAGATCAGCTGTGAAGCACAGTGGTAGATGGGTGATGACTGTTTTGCAGCCACAAGCCATGGACACCTTGCAGTCATTGCTTGACCATGAACTCCTCTGTATATCAAAGTATTCAAGAGTCAGAAGTGAGGCCTTCTGTCTGATAGCTAAAGCTTGACTGAAACTGGGTCATGCAACAAGACAATCCTCCCAAGCAAAAAGAGTTGCAGGTAGAGAGCTGTGCATAAAAAATGGCCACAAACCTCAATGGGCCCCATAGAAGAGCGGGCAGAAATTCCTCCATAACAATGCGAGAGTCTAATGAAGACATACAATTAGCTCAGTGTTCCTAAAGGAGGTCGTCACGATCTTTGTGAACCACTTGGCCATCATTTGACAACATATAAGAGCGCGACAGCAGAATGAGCAATGACAAGTATGAAAGTTGTATTGATTATCAGACTGAGGAAGCAGTGATAAATGGATTTTTCTACCATTTGGTTCACGTTTTGAGAAGATTGTCTTTTAAAGATCAGGTCTGTCTTTAAAAGACAAAGGGTCTTGAACTTAGATTTTTTTTTCCAAGAAAGAAATGTTCAGAGATTGATGCCGGTCGAGGTAATGCTCTGTGTCACAAACCTCACGCTGATATCTCTCATGTCCTCCCACCGCTTCCTCGCACCTGCTCTCTCTCCCTCTTACACTCTTTCAGCCGTCCACTCAAATCACTTTGATGGCGATATGCAGTCATGCATGAGAGGGCCATCGTAACATGAGCACTAAAAAAGAAAAAGGTAAATGACTTGCATCCAGGTACCCGCCCTCAGACTAAATTAGCCGAGACAAGGGTATGACTTTTGCAGGTCGAGGGCCAAGCTTAAAGCTAAAATAGCAAATGTCACATCAGAGTAATTATTAGTAGCTCAGTTTGTGAGTCGGTCCAGCCTCGGTTCTCATACCTCTGGGTCTGTGTATTTGTAATCTGCTGAAAGAGAACGAGAAAGAAAACAAAACTGATGAGGTGAAGGTTTGTCGATTGCTGCGAGAGATTTAAAAGGTTGAATTTTACCTCAACAATCCCAAAAAAGTCCTGTAAACTTATATAAATGCCATTTTTACAAGTATTTTAAAGCTCAACATGATATCTGAAAAGATTGCAGCTATTTTTCTTTTAAATTCTGTGAAAAATTTACTCTCTACGGGAAGTTCATTACCTGACGATGGAAGAAGCGTTATTGATGGGTGAATTTCTCCCACTCGGACAGGAAAGGCCTCAAGTCATTATTTATTTTCCACTCAGAAGCCAGAGATAAAATGGCTGCCGGTTTGACAGTGATGTACGAGCATCTCAGCGAGGGAAAATCCACGGTGCTGATCCTCAGAATATAAACAACAATAATAGGCAAGAATCTAATCGAAAGTAATTAAAAACAAAATGAATAAAACCCAAAGCGAGGAGGGGCAAACACCGGCCTAGCCCTACAGGGACGATAACCCACGGGAGGAAGGCTGGGACAAGATGGGTGAGGAAGAAAATGCAGCAGATTTCATTCTCATTTGCTAATTGAGGAGATAATGTAAATCATTCTCAGAGTCAGTGGAATACACGGCCCTTAAAAAAACCGGGGGGGGGGATCAATGGGGTTTCCAAAGTGCCTGCTCACATGGTTAGGAGAGAATCAGCATCTCTGAGAGCAACGGGTCCCATCCTGGGGTTTGCGTTGCCTCTGGTCGTCTAAGATTGATCGTTTTAATTGTGCTAAAGGTTAATAACTGATCTGCAGGGAGGCAGAGGGGCTTCAGGACATGTAGCGCTTTCTGGAAAACCATATTCCATCAGTGAGAGACCGGTATGTGTTCAGTGAGGGTAAGAAGACATTGCAACACAGACATGTTCAAGGGAATTGGTGAAAAATGCCATTATTAAGCAGCCTAGTGGCTGTGCACTCAAGGTCTCTGAGCACTGAAGCTCTCGTTTCCTCAGTCCTTATGAATTCACCTTCACATTTTCACTTTTTCTCATGTTCCACTGAAGTGAGGAGGATTAGAAAATGATGTAGACACAAACCAAATTTTCACTGAGCATTTATTAGTTAAATGAGCTTAAACAGATCAAGAAAGAAGTTAAAATGCTGATATCAAACTCGTTTGCTTGCTTCTGGAAGAAGCGAGCAGATACATAAATGAGCAAACAAAAACCCAGCCTATCATATAATCGAAAGGCAACAGTGAGGTGGATCCCTCCCAACTCCAAACCCAGTATTTTCCTAACCCTGTCTCAACGCTCTGAATGCCTATATCTAATCAAGTCTGAACAACTAAATGAAAGTGATAGCACCATTGATAACCTTAAAGAAATACTGCCGGTATTCTCAAAGCAAATGCAGTAACAAGATTGCACATACAAGGTGGGAATTCAGAGATTCTTACAACTGATTCTTTCTCATATGTATCTCTGGGAGTTCTTTTGTCATGAGTAACTCAAATGCACAAACTGATTTGCTCTGATATACAACGCTGAGGTTTTTCGCTTGATATTGAAATCACCTGACTGCACCTGTGTTTAGAAAACATGGCAACTTTTGTAAATCACTTGTAAAACTAACCACACCTATCAGCTGGTCATTGGGGATTGCCCTGACATGCGAATTTGCCCCATTTAGTAAAGCATAGATAGTGTAAAAGATGGATGTAGCTACTGAGATGTCACGTGCTGATTTCTGAAGTCCCTTTGGAAGCTTTGTGATGAGCACTGCTGCCATTACCATTGGCAAAAGAAAATAAAAGAATAACAATATTAGCTAATAGCATGTGATTACAGTTACATGCTATCCCAGATGACAAGATAAAAAACATAGGTCTAATCTTTTATGAAACAGAACATGAAAGAAATGACTGAACCCAGGAACTCTTCTGGAAAGTGTTTACAAAAGTCAAGAAAGCTGCTTCTTCATAGACATCAATAGAACTGGAAGTCTTTTCGCAACCACAGCTATCGCCATCTGGTGGTCGTGGGATAGAATGCAGGTTTAAGGCACATTGGTTTTGTTTTTCTGATTTGGCACTACAAACATCTTTTGTAAAGGTGACACATGAGCAACATCTAATAAAACCATAAAACATACCTTTTTGTAAAGTTTAAAAAGGTATACTGTCTATACTATGCATAGCATCCTTGTAGCATCGGAGTCAAGGCACATATCTGCAGAGGTTCATGGTTCAAATCTTTGGTGCATCTTCTAATCAGCCCAACTCCCCATCTCTCCTCATGTCTCCTCACTGTCAATTCATTGCAAAATACAAAGAAAAGATAGAAATGGAAAACAGCAGTGAGGCTGTAATTGTATTAGTCGTGGAGCAATGCACACACAGTGTTTATGCTTTAAACAAATAACTGGAGTTTCAGTCACTAAAAGCTGCACACAGAGTATTTAGTCATTCAGAAAGCAGTCCCAGCGTCTCAGAAACTTCTGTAGCACTTTATTCTCTTTCATCAGGGGAATCTGCGAGATGTGTGGTCTATTCAGGATCACAAAAGGTACAAAGTAACACTCCAAAACACTGGCAGTCTTAGCATTAACAGCTCTGTCTACTTTTTAAGTCATTGCACAGTCTGTAATAAGAGTCAGAGCTGCAGGTGTTTGTTCATTTATCTCTCTGAAGGTCACACTTCTCATTTATATATGTGTGTATAAATGAGAAAAAGGGGCTGCCACAGTGATAGTCAATATTTCAAAGCATTGTTGATTTTGTTTTGTTGCAGAAATATAACCTCAGCTTTTCATTTGAAAGGGAAGCCTGGGAATAAAAGCGGGTTTTAAATATCAGGACACTCTTACAAACCTTGTAGCCGTCAATACTGCTGATTCTTAAATGACGAGCTGCTCTTAGAAAGCTGTGTCCTTTCATTCTTCAAGACAATCAATAGAAAATCCCAATCTAAGGCTGTAGTGAAAAAGGTCCTTGGCGTGATTGTGCTGGAAAGGACGAGGGGAAGCCCCTAATGAGAGAGTGGGAGGAAGGCTGCTGAGATCGTTTAATCATTGTTCCTCATACATCCACTTATCAGGCTGCAGCAAAACTAGCCTTAATGGCTTGGCTGACTTAGGCAGGATATTATTTCATACATGAGGGAATTAAATTAATGCATGACAGAGTTCAGTCTCCTGGAGAAAAATAATGGGAATCCGGGCAGCTTAAAATATTGGGTTTGTTAATGAATAAATGCAGTTAATCTAAAGCGTGACTCTGAGAACTGTCACCAGAAAAACACCCCCCCCCCCC
>NW_005187728.1:239559-271758 GCF_000239375.1 Pundamilia nyererei
TTAGATGAAGGTCAACCCGTTGTTTTCTCTAGCACTGTCATTATCTGACAGGGAGGGACAGATAAGGGGTCACCGATAATAAATGCCTCGCCATGATTGGAAATAATCTTGACAAGAGCCTCTTCAACGGTCCCGAAAAGTCTGACAGCTAAACAGAATTGGAAATGACGTGTTTTTGGCTGCGCCAGTCTCACACTGTACAGTCAAAATCTTTAATAAAACTGCAAGCGGTGCAGCTGATGAAGAACAATATATGCAAGCAGCTCATAACTGCTTCTCGCTGGTCAGGGTAACACTTGTGCAACCTTTACCTCGGAGGAAAGATTAAATTTGTCTCTATAATAAATTTTACTACAATTATTATTTGACTATATAATACAGTCTCACCAGGGAAAACAGCAGTTGGAGACTGCGGCATGGCCATAATATTAGGATCTTGTTGCCTGGTGGCTCTAAAGATGGCTACCAGGTTGTGACCGCTCATCTATCATCTCCAAAGTGACTTTGGTGTGTCAAGACCTTTCTTTTATACAGAAATATAACTCGTATATAACCTTTTGAACGTTACATGGGGGGGCAAAGGAAGGGCAAAAGGTCTAGGCAGGGTGGCATCCCCTATATGTATAATATAATATAACTATTTATTGTATCATTATCTCTTCTAAGAAAACAAAGACAGTTTTTAGGTTGGTAGGTTTAGACGATTCACTTTTACAAGTATTTTAAGGACATAAAAGTTGGGGATGCAAGGCTCTGCAGCAGTAGGGGCAGTTGCCTCCCTTTGCCCCTCTGTAGATCCGCCTTTGACTCACTGTCTGGATCTCTGGCTGTTCTACTTGCTTAAGTGTGCTTGTACTTATGTTAAAATATTTTAAAAGGGGCGAATGCTCTTTTAAAAGTTCCATATATATCTTTTCAGAGCAGTCCAAACTTCATTGCCATGCCGTGGGTCTATAGTTAGACTCGTCCATAGATATTCCTACACTGGACCTGAACAATATTCTCCTAAATTACTGCAAGAACATGTAGAAAGCTGAAATTCAGCACTTTAACCACTGTCGGTGTTGAATCTTATATTCAATTGTTCTCTAGGACAAAGCCAATCAATAGAAAATCTATCACTGTCCAAAACCTTGGAGTCTGCACTCTATATTCTGGTCTGGTTCAATGAGCAAAAGTTGCTCTTTGAGTCACATTAAAGTTTGAATATATATTTCAAAACGAGCCGTTTGTAATTCAGTTTAGCTATAAAGAGAGGCAGCATGCATCATTGTCTCCATTTATCTTGTTAGGCACACACTGTTAATTTAATCCAATGATTTGTTTGGTTTTAGAGGAAAGTGATTTCTTCCAGGTGTTCACATAAAGCAGAAAATGAAAAGAAATGACTCCAAATGGAAAAAAATAGTGGTAATCAAGACTTCCAGCTATGTGTAGTCATGAGCCTATTCCAGGAAGTTTAGATACACTTTGTACTGCAGTACAGAATCGGGACACGGTGTCAGATATGTGCAGAAAATATCATTCGATATTATCAAACCTGCTCCCTGTTATCACTGAATCTGCACAATGAGGCCTTTATCCATGACAACGTGATGGATCGGCAATGCTACGGGAAAAAGTGCTTACTGAGACTGAGATCAAATGCCACAATCGAGATTGTAAGATTCGTGGGCAATTTCTGGAGTGTTTGCAAAAAAGTTTATCCCTCACGTGTGAACTGTGAGTCGGAGTTTTGAATTTTCAGTTCTATTAACATTGGCTGACTTTTGTTTTGGTCTGGAGATAAACTGCAGGAGGGAGGGTCATTAATCTGTGTTTTTTCTCTATTCAAAACTGGGGATTGCAATCAATATTTTGTATCTCATGGCAGAGTAGGCAAACCCTGGAGGGTAAAGCATGTACGGGGATAAACGGTAACCCTTTAGGGCTTTACTGTCAGCATGCAAACAAAGGCCTTGGAAGTTGAGTGCACCAGAGCAAGAGAGTACAGAAACCAAAACTGGAGTTGTGCTGCCAGTGTAGTCACCTTGGCAGTCTTCGTATGTCCTCCAGGGATAATCCTGCAGAGGAATAAGTTTGCGAGGTTGAGCAGATGCTCACCTTTGTCCGTCCTTCTCCTTTTTCTGCACTCTGTTAAGACAACTGCTGATTAGGAGCAGCTGTGCAGAGGTACACAGGTGTGGGTCATTAGAGGCAATTATCAAATCCCAGAATTCCTACTCCGTACTGTGTCACTGAGTCTTTCACGGAAAAACTCTTCAAGAGCAGAGAGTCTTTAACACAGAAGGTAAGCTAGTGTGCTTGATCATCGGTGTATCACTGTTGATGGCAACTGATATAATATTTGAGGCACTTCAAGACTTTCTATGATGCAGCAACATTCACAAAATGTTTGTGACACTGGCCAATAAGAGCCTGGAGATCAGTAAACAAGCCCTCTTGGTGTGATTCAGAGGATCTGATCTGCCAGTCAGGAACAGTGTTTGTGTACATTCATTACACAGACAAGGATTCGATCCTGTCACTTCCTTCTTGATGATATAACTCAAATCGTAAATGATTAATGTGCAGGCCGGGGCGACGCTGTAGTCTTCATATAAGCAGCTAACCTGACTCTGTGTGTGTCTTATCCAACTCAAATGTCATATGCTATGAACCCAGCCTAAGACGCCCGAGTCTGTGCTACAAATGTAGCTCTATAGCATCAGTTTTGTCCTGTAGATTACACTTTATACAGCCTTACCCATCCATCCAGCTTACCTACAGTCATGTGGAAAAGGGAGGTTTTGGCAGTTTGCTAATCTAGAGCATTTAGGTGTGTGTAAATGGTCTGATCTACTCAGGACTGGAATGTTCCAGCAAATTCACCCCAAAATCCGATCGTGCTATCCTGAGAAAAACTGCAAAAACCCAAGAGCTACATCTCAGACTCTACAGGCTTCAGTTAACACGTTAAATGGTAAAAGTTCATGGTAGTGTATTCAGATAAAAAAAACAAAAGGACCTTTGGAAAGACGAGACTAAAATTAAATGTTTGGCCATGATGCACAGCACCACGTCGCTTTAAAACTTCATACCAACTGAAGCACGGTGGTGGAGGGGTGATGACTTGGGCTTCTTTTGCAGCCACAGGACTTCGGAACCTTGTAGTCACTGAACTCCTCTTTGTATGGAAATATTCCAGAGTTAAGCTTGGCCCAAAATGATGTCATGCAACAGGACCATGATCTCAAGCACAGCAGGAAATCTCTCAAATAAAGGTGCTGCAAGGTTTCAGTCAGGGCCTGGACCTCAACCTGATTGAAGTGGAGCCTTAAGAGAGATGTGTACAAATAGATATCTGCGAACCTCAATGAACTGAAGCAGCGTTATAAAGAAGAGTGGGGAAAAATTCCTCCACCATAATATGAGATACTGACGAAGTAATATAGAAAACAATTACTTTAAGATATTGCTGCTAAAGGTGGTTCAACAACATCATGGTGTTTACTTAAGTTTTCACAGTCCTGCACTGAGTCCTGTAAGTCCCTGTACTAAACATCCACATGTCAGCCAACGGCAGATGGCTTCATGAAATGTTAGCGCAAAGAGTTTTAAATGGTCTTGTAGATCAATGTAATGTTAGCATTTAGTTGAACCAAATAGTATTTATGGTGTCATCTTACAAGTCCAGCAATATTTCACCGTCAAGTCCTGCACATCTCTAATCCACAGTCCTCAATGCTTCTTTTGATCTGCAGTCCTTCAGCATTTTTTGAATCACACACATACTAAGCCCGTTTTGTGTGAAAACGCCATCAGAGAATCCCGGCACTCACTTTTCATTGTGAGTGACACGTTAACGTCTTTGCTTTTTGATTTTGACTCACTCTGATGTTGAAATACTATTGAGCTGTTGCCTATTGCATCCCCCCCGCTCTGTCTTTCACCTCCTTCTGGTAGTAGCTGGCCTTGGTGCTGAACCCGCACCATTGTCAGCATCTGCTGGTAAACAGCTGACAACAACGGGGCAGATTAATGCCAAACAGTGAGCAAGCCCGAGGAACGCTTTGCATGTAAAGCAAGTCTAAGTAGGAGAGCAACAAAGAGCTAAAATGCAATGAATTTCGACAATAACCAGTCCGATTCCACACGCACACACATCTGAAATACAAACACCTCATTAGTCAGGCATTTCAGATGCTTTATTTGTACGTGAGAAAACATCCACCGCGCATGCATTTGAATGTGTGCACATATTTTGCTTTAAACACGAGCACACATGTGGTTCCACGCGTTACGGTAAATCCAATTACGGTGCGTGGTCCAGGAGAAATCTCGCCAATGCACAAACACACACACAGGCCACACAGTTAATGAGCCGCGCCGGCACCAGCCACAGTTTTGTCGCCCCTTCTTTTGCTCTTCTCCGAGCATTAATGCATTTCTCTCTCCCCGGCTCCGCGTGTCAAAGGATTACGGTCTCATTTGGAGTTGGTGTTTTTTCCTCGTGTGCCTCTGTCAGGAGACTGCCACACTGCAATGAAATGTTAATCTTCACTAAATATTTTTCCCGTTACAGGATGCGACACATGCTGCAGTCAAACAAATCCATCTCTACAAACTGCGCCCGTTCGTTCATATACGTATATATCTTTTGCAGTCATCTTGTAAAATTGTGGATTGGAATTCATTATGATTTCTGGGTTGCATCCATTCTTCCTTCCTTCCTGTCAACTTGAACACACAAATCTCTTTCCTCGTCTCCACGTTCCCTCTCTTTCTGCCTTTCTTTTATACCCCCAGTTATTATAGACTCTTTGATGTCTGGCTATTCTTGCGCCTCGCTCAAATAAATGGAGCATTTGAACTAAGAGAGCCTGAAAAAATCAGGGAGAATGGAACCCAGTGAAATGTCATATCTCCACCGTACATTATTTTAGCAAATACACACTCACACACGCACTGCTACTCTCCTAAACAAGTTGTAGAGAGCAAATGAGAGCAAAGCGACGCGCTGATGGAAGCAATGAGCCGAGGGAAGGGAGGAGGGCCAGAGCGTGAAAGGTGCAAAAAGATGAAAGCTAGGAACATGAGAGCGCAGAGAAAGGAGACGAGATGATATATTTACATGTAGCGAAAGAGCGTTTGCTTTTAGGATGAATTTTATGCTGTTTGCTGTCACTTTCTAGACACTCTCCCCTCATCTCATTCTTATTCTCTTATCAGCAGGTCTTCCATTTTTCTCCCCCCTCCTTTCATTTCCTTGCCTACGTTGCTGCCTAGTCATTGGAATTCATTCATTTAATCCTGACAGCTCTGGTAGATACAGCACTTAGTGCTTATTGAGGAGGTAATTCATCTTTAATTCTCCCATCCCCTACTGCAAGTTAGTCATCCCTAAGTGTCTTCACAATGCCATCAAACGTAAGCGCAGCTTTCTTATACACGGACAAAGAGTCAGCAGCTGTACCTCGAAACGAAGTACAAACGATTGCTGGAACTGTAATGGACACACATGCCAGCTTTATACATGCTCTTTAAAAATGAAGTATGCAGCATTAGCAGCTGCTTAAACTTGCAAAATCTTGTAATAACAACAAGCAGCATCTAATTTAGATATATCCATTTAATGAGGATGAAAAGATGCTCGCTTTAAAATGATTTTCGTCAAACTAATCCAAAGAGGGGGGGGGAACACTTTATTTCATGGTGATACTTTCCACCCAAGTTTGTTCAATCTCGCCAGCATTTTTTTTGGTTTCCTTCTCCCAACAGCAAGCTGTAATGAGACACTGTTTGTGACATTGTATGAAGCCTTATTAAAGTATTGTTTACAGCTCTTCGGAGTGGAAAAACTGCGGCACAATAAATAACAAGTTCATGCTGTAGCTAGAAAAGAAAATCCAGCCCAACTCTAAATAGTTCTTGGCTTACATAATGCCTCTTATTTAAAGCCCCTGCACAGCTGGTACACCTACACTGAAGTTTTCCCTTATTGTTCCTGATTGGACCGCTTGTCAGGACTGGGAGGGTGTGAATAGGCTGCTGATTGTCTCAATGATTCACCTTTTACTTTTTTGTTTCGCCTGATACAAGTGAAATGAATCCATCTTCACAACACTAAATGCTTAATAACACGAGGAGTTCTCACAGTAGCAAATAATTCCAACGGAAGCGCTAAAAGCTAATATTAACAATAGCATGCTAAAGCTAATTCTTTGAGCTGAGTAACCAGTACACTTTATTCAAAACAACACTGGAAGCACTAAATGCCTAATAACACGAGGAGTTCTCACAGTAGCAAATTATTCCAACGGAAGCGCTAAAAGCTAATATTAACAATAGCATGCTAAAGCTAATTCTTTGAGCTGAGTAACCAGTACACTTTATTCAAAAGTTCGTTTCTGACAAGCAAAAAGAAAAAGAAAGCTCTTTTTAGGCCAATAAAATCAACTGAACTCATAGAAACTACCATAAGTGTGTACCAGTGTGTTCCATTTAAAATGGGAAGATGGAAATTCAGACTTCCCATCTTGGCTGCAGACTCTTACCAACTCTTGGCACTAAAACACACAAGTGCGTAAAACAGTGACCTAAATGGCCACTTTAGGCTGTTTCTCAAAGTTGAGCCAGAGACTCCCATGTTCAAAAGCTAGCTTTATGGCAAAAAAATAAACACGTTTATTTCTGACCGATATGGGACCAGTTTCACCTAGCAACATTTAACACCAGCAACCACTCGCCAACACATGCACTATTTCTATCGTAACCGGTGGTTGTATCATGTCCAACAAAACGCACAACTCTCAAGAAACGTGCACATGACGTCACATAAAAAAACCCTCTATAGCCAAATTTTTTGTATTATTGAATTTCTACCTTATTCATGTTGCTACAGTATTTGTTTTTAACTAAAAATAACATGTAACACCTTCTTCTACTCATTTTTTTTCAGCTGGAATTGCAAACGTTAGCTATCCTGTATCGTGGGCAAACCCCACTGGCACATCTTAGTATTTTGGATTTTCCGCTGTGGAATTTTCTCTGTGGAAATTTGGCCCGTTCAACAAACAGCAAACAGAATAACGACTTTTAATAGCACACCGTTTTTTTGCGATGTCATTTCACCTCTGCATGAATGCACAATTTCATCAAGTATACAAATCAAATGTTGAAGGTGAAATGATCGCTGTTATATTTACCCGTCCATAGTGACATTACAGCACGCACAGACGCACACAGAGCGGCACTCAGAATGATCCCTCACACAGCTTTTTCAGACAAATCCAATAAATTGCTGCAAATACAACAAATTATGAATGCAAACTCCACAGCTAGCAGTAAATAATCTATGCTAATTTGTTTTCTCTATGGATGCCTACTAAGTGTTTTATGGCATTTGCAAACAATGCAAGACTCCATGCTGGTTTACACAAACGCAACACCCACACACGCTCGCACACACAGGCACAAAGCGCCACGGCACGACAGGATTGGCTGCTCTGAATCCCCGGGCCGCTTCACCAAAATGTAACTAGACAAAGTCCTTGCATCACACACGCACACACACATACAGCCAGAATGCAAAGAGAGGGATTCCCCAGACACACAATCACGCTGACACAAACACGCATGCACGAGTGAATGAGCACACTTTAACACAGTTCACACACAAACAGCACACCCAGAGTCACATGCCTGCGCAAGCACATCTGACCACAGCATGCAAGCATCCAAGGAGATTTAATAACAGCATTGGACAGGAGGGAAGAAATCTGCCTTGCTAAAGGGCTTAATGACCTCATCTGTGGCCGGCAGCCGACATGACTGATAACATCCAAGAACACGCTCGCACACTGCCAGAGGCTCATCGTTTCCCGCTCTCTCAAACACACTCCTCACTGTGTTGTAAGGGTTTAATTTTACACCAGACTACGCTGCACCCTGATTAGCAGCGAGCTGCACCTTCCGCAGATTAAAAGCAAAACAAACAGGCTTCTTTTTTTTTCTTTTTTTTTAAAGTGAAAATTGCATACGCTGTCAAATCCGGCAGTGAGCTGAACAGGTACAGCAGGGTTCCACACTGCTACAACAGCAAGACCAGACAGATAAATAACATAAAATACACACCATACACTGCACACAAACAGCTAAACACCATGAGACAGAAGACGGGAGTGAGATGGGGATTTTAAGAAGGAGATCAAAAGATGAATTGCGATTTCCAGAGAGAGAGAGCAGGAAACAGATTATCCCTGCTCCGACTGGTGCTTCAGTTTTACCCGTTTTCTGTCTTGGCTTGCGTGTTACATGAGATGTGGCGTTTCTGTGGAAGAGTGTGTTTGCATCCTTGCTGTCTCACCTTCTTTTCCCTGTTTTTGAAGTCTTCTATAATCTGCTGTGTGTGTGTGTGTCTGCAGGTTTCTTCTGTACCATTAAATAGAATAGATCAGATACATGTGTGCTTTCCACCTTCCTCCGAGACACTCGAGTGTGCGCCTAAACTTGTGTGTCTGCAGCATGACACTTCTTAAAGTGGATTTTCCAACTAATACCCTTCAACTTATTTCTCCCCACCTTCCGGCTACTTTATTTCCACTCAAATTTTCAGCGTTGCAGTGTAACAGCACGCTATCCGGGCCCCATGCTGTTTCCTGGATACTTCTCCATTTTTTTCTCTCATTACTTTTCCCTGATCCATTAGGACCCCTATGGCGTAAAGCTCTACCGGCCCAGCTCTCCGGGATTGGGAGGAAGAGATATCCATTTCTAGATGTAAATAAATCTGTTACTTCCCTGACAGCACAATTCATTAGTTCTCGCAGCAATCTGCCTGTTCACGCAGAGTGCTTCGGCGAAGCAGCAAGTGTGTGTGCATGTGTGTGTGTGTGCAGCAAAGAGGGGGTGTCAGGAAAATGTGTCAGCCTGCTCTTTAGAGGTTCGGATAGGATTACAGGAGGAAAATGCTTTCAAATGACAGAGCAGCATGTGTACAGAAGTTAACAGTGGCTAATTGCAGTATGGCCCATTCTGTTACCTCACTCCGGACTGTATTTGCTTCTTATTAATAACCAAGTTGTTTTTTTTTTAATGTTTTTACTTCTCAAACTGGTGCGCTGAGGAGTGGCTTTCAGCATGATATACAAAGTATTGAAATGCCTGTCTTTAATTCCTAAATGTATGCCGGCTCTCCGTGGTCTTCCTGGCTGAAGGATTGTAAAATAAAGTTACCGTGTAAATATTTACCATTAGCCAACAGTGAGGAGTTAAGAATGCTTTAAAATCAAATATGGGAATTCCATCTTTTCAAAGAAGGCAATTGTTTATCACTTAAACTGCCTCTACCCACAAAGTGCAGCCAATCATGACACGTGCAGCATTAAATAGATGATTACTCTAAATAAATTCCCCAAGGTGTTGAAATGCCTGCTAACTTGTGGTGATGACAGGTGACTGTATAATGAAGCCAATCGGGCAGGTAATGACTTAAACTGCTGTCAGATTTGAAGTAAACACCTGAAATGACCTCCAACAGGTGCAAATGATACCACTGACTAACATACGATGGATCTGGAGCAGCGGTCCAAAACTTTTTTTACGCCACAGACGGGTTTAATGTCAGACAATATTTTCACGGACCGGCCTTTAAGGTGTCGCGGATAAATGCAACAAAATAAAATGAGACGACCAAGACAAAAACTGTGGTATTTTGTAAATATAATAATAAATGCGATTTCACTGTGTAACTGTGTAACTTTATTAGCAGTGTCCTCCAACAACATTGAGAGTAACATCCTCCTCTCTGCCCCATAATGCTCTCTGGTCGCTATGGTAACGTGTAAATATTTCTTTCAAAATAAGACACACAAGTAAAAAACGGGAAACAACCCAGGGAAACCAAGTTAACAATAAAAACCCTAAAAACAATAAATTTCACACCCGAACCTCAACTCTCCCGGCCCGGTACCAAACGACTCATGGATCGGTACCGGCCCGTCGCCCAGGGATTGGGGACCGCTGATCTGGAGGGTTTTAGGGAGCAGTTAAATATTATATAACCTCCCGACTCACAACTGGGTATAACTGGTGCTATCTTCGTGGATTCTCTCTCAGCACTTTCATCCACGAAAGTTCAACAGTAGGATCAATCAACAACACATTCAAGTTAAACTTTGGGGGGGAAGAATCACCTTACGTGTATCTGGAGAGTTCTTCTTTCCTTGGAAAACAGGGTTTGTACCCTGCATGGAATGTAAGAACTACTATAGCCCCATAATAAGCTCCAGGCATTATTCTTATATCGATCCCAAACACTTGAATTTCAATGCAAGTGAATCAGCTCTAACAAGGCTATGCTAGATTGCTTTGTATCAATGTTATACCGGTAATTTCTCAAGCATACAGTACCTGTTTTGGCACAGTGTGTTATCGATGTAATATTCATTAGTTGCTTGTGTTTACTGCTGTTTGCAAATAGTGTGATTATGTCTCTCAAGCTTATTCGGTGCTCTTTGCATCTCTGCCTCCTCCTCAGTGATCAGATCTGCTCTGGTGAGTTGAAGCCACACAGTGAGAACAACACTTCTGTCCTGATAACATCTGCTTTGCCACTGTTTCCCTTTGAGAATCTAAGCACCTTTTCAGTGCCAACACTTGAGGGTTACCTGATGCTTGGTGTCAAAGGGCCCAAAGAGTTTTATAATGAATATCACTTTTAAGCTCCTGGCTGCTGGAAATTTTTTTTCAAGAAGTTGACATTTAAATATTGGCTGGATTTTGAGTTTGAGCCTGATTGCCATTAAAACCTCAGTTCATGCATCTCAGTTGGCAGCAGTGCCTATAACTGTCAGCTTTTCCATGTGGAAAGGCACCATCAGTGCTGAAAGGTAGACACAGGCTAAACAATGCAAACTGCAATCTTCATCTATCCCTGCCAACATGGATTCAGAGTACTGTTGGGCAGCTGAGATGGTTTCCACAGGTGTCTCATAGGTCGCTACACCCCACTGAGTCAGTTCTGACCGTGCCAACAGCTGCAGCAGCAAACTGCGTTTCTGCCTCCAATGTTTGCTTTGCAGCCTGTGAGTGGCAGCTCGCTCAGAGTGTCAAAAGTGAGGCTGAAGCTGTCACTGAAAAGCTGATGGAGGCCCTGAAACAGCACATTTCCGTTTCCATAACAGCTGATGATTTCAGTGAAGCTCTGCGTCGCCTATTTGCTAACAAAGCTGCTTCCAACTAAAAGCTCACAATGCAAGCACATTAACAACGCTATTCATTTAGGGAGCCGCTTCAGAGCCCAGACTCATTTTGCTGATGGTTTTTTTTTTGTCTTGCTTTCTTGGATATTTTAAACTGTGAATTTCATTATAACCATGCTTTTTGCAGACAAAGCCGTGTTAGCAGTGTTAACAGTGTTAACAGTGTTCCTTTAAATTAAAAACATACCCATTTGACCAAACTGGTAACACTGATGGAGACCAGGTGAAGATGGGAACAAGAAACCTTTAAACCTGTCACTCAGCAACAGAGGTTTCACTCAGCAGTGAGCCATTAAGGCCTCATTCCCTGACAGCTGGGTGAATAGTTCCTGAAGTTGCTGGTAGTGAAATTGGTTGCAAAGAGGCATACTGTGCTGCATTGAAAACCTCCTTGCAATTGCTTTGATTTCTTGTAGATTGCCGTAATTTGTCTGCAAACACAAAAGCAATAGTGAAAAATCCAACAAAAATATTCAAAGTAAATTTTGCACCTTTTGAAATGTGCAGGATGAAGTATTTGTAGCAATGTCCGTGTGTGGTCAACCGTGACAATCTGCTAGCAACCATAGCAATCCCAAGTAAGTGTTTGGTGTAGCATATGCAAGCAATTTCACAACGAAACACCCAGCAACCCTTGACAACCAATCAGCAATCAGTCATTCTTTTAACCTCACAACCAGCCTGTAGGACTGTCTCTGGTATCTGGGACCAAAAGCAAAACTAAACAGATTGGGGTTAGCTAACTCAGCTGCAGGCGACTGGTCAACATACATCACAACATATTTTTTGTGAGATTTTTGTTGCTTTGCTGCTAATTTAATGTTTGCCTCTTCTAAAGAGTCATTTAAGGAATACTGTATCCACCGAATCTTGACTTTAGCCGTTCAGCCGTGCTAGCCTCTTCCCCTACCGCTACGTTCATGTGCCGCTCGTGCGTCACACAACAAAAACCCCTGAGCAGATAAGTCTGTGCTTTCCGTACAATGTTACATAATAGATAGGCAAAGAATCAACGCAGCACAAAAGAAAAGATTATTTTGGTGTGTGCGTGTGTGTGTGTGTGTGTGTGTGTGTGTGTGTGTGTGTGTGTGTGTGTGTGTGTGTGTGTGTGTGTGTGTGTGCAGAGAGGGAATATATGTGTGTGTGTTAGGACGAAGGCAGGGACAGAGAAAACTAATTAGCGCAGCACTTTAAGGATCACGGGCCACAGACTGCTGCGAGTGGGGACTGCCACAGACAATCCCAGTCAATTTTCCCACTCAGCGAAGAGAGCTGAGGCATGCTCTGACATTGTGTTTTATCTCAGCAGGCCTCTTCACTCATGTCAGGAGCTGGAGAGACAGGGAGGAAAGAAAAGCGAGAGAACGAGAGGGAGAGAGATGGAGGCAATGGTTGGTCAGAGAGTTGAGGGGGGAAAAAGTTGAGCAAATTAAAGAAAGAAGGATCAGTTAATGAAGACAAAAGAGTAACAGCGCAAGAGGGAGACAGTTTCGAAGTAAAATCCAAAACACACAGACAAAAAAAAGTAGAAAAGGGAGACGGAGACAAAGAGAGCAAAGGCAAAGCTTCAGGGTTTAAACAGTTGCACTTCTTAAGGACTGTTCTCAGCTTTTAAGATGTAAATGAGCGGTATTTGAAAAGGCAGCGCTTTAAAAATATTGGTGTTGCACTGACAAAACATCGCTACATCTAATCAGTGACATTTGCTGAAATATCAGCGGACTGTAGCTCGTTCACAGGGAGAGGGGGAAAAAAAGATGTGCAACCTGGAAGCAATTCGATTGTCGTGGACACGTCCAGACAATTGAAAGGAAAGAGTGCCCTTTGTGAAAATCATTCAGCTGCCAAAACACAACAACGGGCAGTTTGACTCACAACGGGGCTCCAGTGCACTTTTGATGAATACCGTCCTAAAGCGCTCCCGTGCTGCCTGGGGAAAACACATTAATACAGTAGCTGTGTAAAAGCGCCTGGCGTAAACACGGAGCGAGCGCCCATATGGCTCCTGCATATGCAGTTGAATCTAATGCGAATAAATCATTGTACGAGACAGGCTTTGCACTTTAGCTGCTATTTTTATGGCCTCCCTGCCATTAGCATAGACACACAATACCCATCCACCCTCTTTTTGCACGATACAATACGCATCAGGCCAAAGCGGTGGTCTGCTGGAAAGCATCACGGATGTCACCACAGTGGATTAGATGGAGCCAAAAACGCTGAGGAGGCATGTGAAGGAGTTTCTTACTATTCTCACTAAATTAACTTAAAGAAAATTGGCATAACTCTAAGTGCATCGTCATTATTTTCTGTGCAATCACTCACTGTCCCCAGATCATGAATGCTGCTTATACGGGCGGATCGAATGACTTTTCATCCCTTCATGCCCCTCAGGGTGATTCTGGATGAGGTTGGGGATGTTTTGCTCTGGAGGAGCAGTGGACCAGCATTATTATTTTTAGGATGATTAATAATAAGAGGAAGGTGATCTTAAGGTTTCTTCCACTGTCATCATCCAGTAAACACTTCTGTGTGTTCAATACTTCTGTTTAGGGCTACAGATGTGCACAGTTAATGACAAATGTGTTTTAGAGCCCCGAGAGCAGCCAGTTGGCTTTTCTACCTAATCAGCTGATTAGCGACTGTGAGCATGTTTCCATGCTACACTAAGATGCTAATCAAGGGCACTGGAAAGAGCGGTGCCCTGTCCCGAGCTATTTTTAGACCACAGATCACTGCATCCCCCACAATCATTCACTCGAAGTAATTAGGTTAATAAAAGCACTAACAGGGAGAATATTTAGACTTTAAGCTCGCCTGTAATTTCCTAAATTAATGTTGGTGTTATATTTATGTCCTCTGTTCTTCTTCTTCTTCTTCTTCTTCTGTACCATCCTCTAAAGAGAGACGCCAGCTTATGTCAGACTTCTCTCTTCTTCTTCTTCTTCTTTTGACTACCCCCTTTATGGTCTGCTACAGTGGCTCATCTACCTTCATCTCCACCATCCTTCTCTGTCACACCAACTCTCCTTCCCCTCATGTCCTCCTTCACTACACTGACAAACCTCCTCTGAGATCTCCCTCTCCTCCTCCTCCTTGGCAGCTCCATCTTCAACATCCTTTGTCCAATATGTCCTCTTTCTCTCATCTTCACATGTCCAAACCATCCCAGCCTTGTCTCTCTAACTTATTCTCCAAACCGCTCTGCCTGAGCCATCCCTCTGATGTACTCATGTCTTTTTGGTCACTGTCAATGAAAATCTGAGCATCTCCAGCTCTGCCTGCTGTCTTTCTGTCAGAGCCACTGTTTCCAAACCATACATCACTGCAGGTCTCACCAAATCGCAACACAGCACTTTTATTTACATTTGATCACATCATAGCATCATCAGCGGGTTTGATAGTGCAGCACTGTACTGTACAGCTTCACAACCTGAGCTGCTAGTTTTATACAGGTGTGAAACATTTCTGTAGTCTGGGTAAATGGACATTGATGTTAAATGATCACCTTTTAAAATGGACTCTCTGGGTAAGAATCTCTATTTCACTGACTGCTGTATCCATGCCGTTTGCTCATTCTCATATTTGCAGACACTAATGCCTGCACACAGTGTGTGCAACGATCGTTCAGTCCTCCTGCCATTCTCCATATGGGGGGCAGCACAATGAATGAAAATACAAAAAATTCTTGGAGACTTAAGCAAAAACAAGAGTGCTATTTCCATTCATACCACCCTACTCTCTCCTCCAAACTCACACACACGTTCTGAATCTGCTGGAATTCATTAGCCAGCCGCTGCTTTATAGCACACTGTTGTCAGCACATAATTAGCAGTTGAGGGTTGTTTATGATGGCTTTGCAAGTGGAGCGGGAAAATGTGTGGCGCAGAGCATGGTCCGAGGTTAAGACAGGCCAAGAAGGGAAGGAAAAGAAGCAGGGAAGACCCAAAGCAACCAGTGCAGATTAGCATTCGCAGATGGTGAAGAGAACATAATTAGATGATAAAACTGTCTTCAGATGGAAGAAAGAAATCCTGCAAGGAGTGGAGAAATGCTCACAACATGGGCATAAAAAGCTTGTCTTCTTGAAATCCCAGAGAGATTACTTTATAATCATGGACAAACACTCAGCTTATTTCATGATGTCAACATGATGAACTAGAGAGTACATATTTAGCACAAATATATATACATATAATTTTTTTTTATAATCAAACAAATGTTATTTTTTCAAGGCTTATGTTGAGATCAAGATAATTATTTTGTGCTCACAGGGAAACAAAACTTGTGGCTACAATCCTCACTGGTCTTCCATAAGACGCTAATGTTAGCACAGTGTTGCAAAATTGCAGCCCAAACACAGCCAAGGTTCCCAACCACATATGAAAAATATATGGCACCAAAAAGTTTAGATTATGACTTGTGTTTTATGTTCTATCACCAGAAATCAGTCGGATGCTTTTACAGTGTGGCCAGAATCAACTAGTAACGTTCATTTCCTCATCCTACCATTAGCATAGCAATAGCATGATGTTCGACTCTGCTACCTAGCTGACGAGTTGGACATCGGACAACTGGATCTAGCCATTATGTCACCCACCAATCTGTGAACTTTAGATTTAAAGGCTTGAGTTTCTGCTCATCAGTGTTTTGTTTGTTTGTTTTATTTTTCATTTATTGGAGTTAGAAGAGATAATATTTTTACAAGAGGCTGCTAAGTTATCAGCTAACGCTAGCTAACATCATTTGCAAGATGCCTCTACAGACATGGCCGTGACTTCAAGATGGGAAAAATGAAATGGAGGAAGAAGTACCTAAAACTGGAATTCTTTTCCATGACCAGCAGGGAACAAAATCCTCCAATTTGAAAAGTAGTCATATTTAACATTCCTTGGCCCCCTTTTTCTATGTACTTCTTGATTAGCTAATGGCTTCAATCACTAGTTGCAAGCTTCACTGATTACAACATGGCATCCACTTTAGTGGTTCTGGTTCTTATATGGTGTTTTTTTTTTCTATTCTTTTCTACTCTACCTAAGCATACATGTCACAAAATGCTTTCCATCTAACATTCACACTCCGATAAACAAACTCAGGGTTCAGTATCTTACCCAAGGATACTATGGCATACAGACCAGAGAAGTCACGGATCAAAATGCCAACCTGCCAGATAGCAGACGACCCCGCTCTACCTCCTGCAACCCCAACAACCCCATTTTATAAATTCTGATCCTCATAAGAGGCAAACATTAGAATAAAACTGGGCAGGATTTAGATAACGACCTTCTACAGTACCAACGTGCAGCAGTCTGCGCTTACAACCAACATATGTAGAAGAGGATCTCTGAATGTACATTGAACCTTGAAGCAGAACCTACAACAGCAGCAAACCACACTGAGTGCCAATGCTTTCCATAATTCCTTTGTAAATGTACAATGTCAGTAAAGGGCTGTTCTATTCTGTTCTGTTTCTGTCAGATAACAACAGGAAACTGAGGCTACAGTTTTGCACAAGCTCAACGACACTGGATAATAAAAGATTGGAGAAACGTGACCTGGTGGTCTGATTTCTCCTGTGATATTCTTCCATGAAAGTATGGATCTATCCTGCCTTCAATGGCCGGGAGTGGCCACGTCACAAACCTTTTGTACCTGAAAGGCCAATGAGTGTTTATGTCTCGGGGTGGAATGGACAAGTTTTTATTTGCATGTGTTGCTGTGTTTTATTAGTTTCATCGTTTAATAATGTACAGTGTTTTATTCTTATTGTTTTACTGCATGTTTTATTGTATAGCAATTGAAAATGTGACGTCATTTCTGGGGTAAAACCGCAAAGGATTGTATGTACAAGTGGCAAGTGGTACTAGCACGCACGGGCTATTACAGGACAACAGTTGCACAGAGATAAACAGAGACACAAAGAATGGCAAGAAGCTGTTGTATTATTAACTGCCACAGCCGGTCGCATGACAGCCACGAGAAGCCGACGGGCAAAGAGATCGGTTTTTATCGGATTCCTTCATGGAAGAAAAATTGTTCAAGTCATGTTGATTGCAGCTATTCGAATACCAAATATAACGTTCCAGAACACTCCAGCTGTTAGTCTGCTCCAAGCATTTCCACAAAGGTAAGTCTTTTGTTGTAGTTAAAACGTAATTTATCAAATAAATCTTATATTGATTTGAACTGAATTCGTTACGCTATGTTGCTTTGTTCACCGTGGCTTTGCGGGCTAATGTTTGTTGTGTTTTGTAGGAAAACCAGCCTACAAAATGCTGGAATTCGATCCACACAGGGCACCCTCTATCAACCTGGGTCATACCGAGTTCAAAGCTGCTACCACAGCAAGATTTGATCAGTTAAGAGAGAGAGCGATATCAAAACAGCCACGAAAAGTCCTGCGTATATGTGCTCAAGTGTTGTATTGAAGCAATCAAGTGATGAATAACTGTTTTCCAGTATGTTGTTTTGCAATGGTTTTTTTTTTTTTTTGGGGGGGGGGTTGCAGTGTTGATTTGTTTTTCACCGAAGCAGCTACTAAAACATAATGAAATACAATTTTGCCTCTTCTTGTAAGATTCTATAATTAAATGAAACAATAATGCCAGTTATAAATAAAAACAATAAATTGAATGAATTATGAAACACTTATTTTATTTCTATTGGATCTGAAAACGTTGTGTAATACTACAACCTGAAACGACAAATAGATTGTGTTGGCCTGTACAGGAGATAAAGAAACAATTTCAACGACAGCTGTAAAATGAAATAGTCCAAATCAGAAAATAGATACACCAACGTAAACTGGACCTGGGCTTGTTGCAGGGATCTGAAGTTACTAAACATTTTTGGAGTGTATGCACCAACACTTAGGACCATATAATAATAAATATGTCCGTGATGAAAGTTGGGCAGCACGCTAACATCCTTACTCCACCCTGTATGCTCGTGTGGGTCTGACCCTTTCACTCCTTTGATTTTTTTTCCCTCGTACCTTTTTGTTTGCCTTTTCGTCACGTCTGTCTTTGTATGGACCTGCCGTGTTCTCCGTTGATTTGTACATATACATACATTTTGCAAATAAAATGCAAGTAGGGATTAAAACCGTAGAATTAATGATTACTGGTCCTGGAAATGCTAGTGCTTGATGCAATGTTTTGATTTTGCTGCCACTCGTACCAACAATGCAATGCGCGAAAGTCATGTGGTCTGTCGATTTCTATATATTAACTTATCCCGGAGAGACTCCACCCCCTCCTGATCACTAATTGCACACATCTGGGAGGTCACAGAGGCCAATAAGGAGGCCTGGCAGGACAGAGACTGCAGCGGCGGTGACAGAAAGGTGGGAGGACGTTCTCGAGCGGAGCTCAACTGGCAGCAGCAACAGGCTTGGAGGCCCTGGCAAGTGGGCTGCAGAGAGGCAACGGGGATTAAGGAATATTCTGCAGCGTGCTGGAGATTCACAGCTGGGAGACGGGAAGAGAAGTATCGAGCGAGGGGCGAGATACCTGACGCATGCTTGGGCCTAGGATAGCGGCAGGCAGAGTTCTGACCTCTGCCTTGCGGGCGGCGGGCGGCGAGTCTTTACATGTACACTTTTATTTTAGGTCAGATGATCAATGTTAAATGTTTTTGGGGCTTATTATTGCCCGGCTTACATCATATGAAGTGCCACGTCCCCTCAGCTGCAGCGTGTTCTCAGCTTGATGCCATTAAGAGCGAATTACAGACCAAAAAAAAAAGAGCCGTGAATTACACACTACACGATTTACTGTGAACCGCTCCTTAATATGTAGGTAATTTGATTCCAGCACAGAAACTGAACTGGCTTTCGCCTACAATGAATGCTGTTACACAGAGCTAATTTACACAAAATAAATCATTAAACGGCTAATGCCGAGAAAATGGGGACCAAGGGTAGAAAATGAAGATTAATTTTCATGAGACCGCTCTCGCATTTCTGTTTGTGTACAAATTAAATGGGGAACAACACAATAATTAGAGAGCTTTGCAGAGAAAGGTGTATTTTTCTTTTTTGCTTTGACAGAGCATGGCCGGGTGTTCACGTTAAACTGGGCTCCAGCTGCGCGCCACGCAGATGTGAGAGCGCTATTGAACCAAATCATAAATTACCAAATGTCACCTTGAATGGACAAACTGTTATTAAGCTTTACACCCGCTTGAAACACTTTCAATAAACAGAGACTGCACGAGGCAATTTATTGACCATGTGGCGCGTCTAGACTGGCCTGCTATGTCCGCTGTTACTATAGGCTGCTATAGTCGGTGGGTTGATATTCGTCCACGACTGGCGCCCTGCGTGTTTCAGCTCACTTTTTTTTGTGATACAAAGCCAGCAGCCATCATTATCCGCCTCGATTCCTCTGACCCATGCGTACATCACAGCAAACAAACGCACACACAATCAGAGACACACGCAGAAAATCAAAGGTGTGTTCATCTCTGAAGGAGGCTGAATCAGTGTCTGATCTGATCTCGGGTCAGCCAGCCTCCCATCAGCAAAGCATTGCTCATAGTATGTGTTTTTCATGTGTGTCTGTGTGAGATCAATACCCAGATACAGACAGCTCAGCCCCACCCTGCCTCAGGTCTGAGCTCCGGGGAGCACACGCATACAGGGAAAAGAAAGAAGCAAAAGGTCTGACAGAGCTGGAGCTTTTAACCACCGAGTCTATCTTCGCTTCTGGCGCAAAACAGAAATAAAGCGAGGACAGAGAGAAAGAGAGGTGGGGAGGCAGAGGACAGTACGGCTCAGGAGAAACTGGTTAAATCATGCGATTCGTGTGCACAGCGGGGTGGGTGTGGGCAGTGAGCGGGAGATTAGAAATGACAGATAAGGAATGTGACAAGGACGAAGAGACGGAGGGAAAGCGGGCATAAATACAAGAGAAATGCAGACTGTGGCATAAATAAGGACCTACTGTAGCAGAAAAAGAAAAAAAGTAAATTGATGGCCTTTGAGTTTTGTTTTAACTGTCTTTCTCCCGCTTTAGCGTAAATGGCAACGTGCCGCAAAAAGGCCAGCTGTGAGTTGCCAAATGGATGTGAGAGCATGTGGAGGTGAGCTGTAGGAGTCTTCCTATATTCAAAGCGTTTTTTGTATTCTCTGATTCTGCGTTTCTATGAGGCTCTTTTATGAGTGACTGAAGGAGTGGAGTTATGTGAGATCAAGAGACAAGAGGAAAAAGGAGAGAGGAGGTTCCTTCAGGCGTCCGCTGCGCTCCACTCGCCTCGGAAAGGTGTAAATTGAAATGAAAATGGGATCTGACTTTGATTAAAAACTTTTATATCCCCACATCTTCCACCTTTGCCTGCTCAGCCTCGTTGTCTCCCACAGAAAACTCTTATGAAGCCTCGTATTTCTTTTTGTATTTAGACTTTTTAGTGAAAAGAGGGTTTTTTTGTTAATCGATGCAGATTAACACCATTATAACTTTACTCCCAGGAACTGTACAGCTGGAGCCGGTTGCTGATTATCTCAGTATGACCAATTTTCGCCTGGTTCCTTCTTCACGAGGAGCCGTCAGAGCGGGCAGCTGCACAGGTTTGGTCTCTCGTAAAGATCTTTAACTTGTTTGGCGACTGTGTAAACTACTAAAGGTCTTTAAACATCAGAGGTGTAAAATTCGTGTGATTATTTTGTGAATTAAAAATATTTTTGGACTCAGCCTTCTTCTTAAGTAGCTTCAGGATGAAGCTTCCTTTTTTCAGATCAGAATAAACACATCTGACCAATCAGATCACTGCATTTGGCAACAATTGTGCTCGTAACTCAAGACGTGCACCTCTGTTGCATACACAATGGCATGAAAGTAGTGGACACCCAGCTAGATGGTGATCAGTTGGCTCTCTGGAATGATTTCTCAGCCTCTTCAGATACAGTCCCAACTCTACCAGCAAGAGTTCACCTGAAATCTGTACGAAAGCAGCCGTTTTACAGCTTCAACTCCTGGATCAAACCATTAAATTCTCCCTGTTGCTACCTTCTCCTGAGAAATGGATGAATCCTTTTTCTTCCTTTTCTTCTTTGAAACATCAGGACCAGCTCATCATCACTTGAAGTCGACTCCGTTTTATCAAAGTGCATTTTTGAGGATGAATCATTTGCAAAATCGTAATGCTTTCGATGTGTATATACGTTACATGACAAGTTCACAATCCTGGAATTTTTTTCAATATTTTTGCAATGGGCTCCGTGTGTAAAAGCCTTGAGATTGGAAAATGGGACACAGCTAGGCTCCACTGGTAACTAAGGCCCCAGTCACATGGGCTTAGAGACCAGTTACCATCTCCCTGAAGACCACCTATTGTTCTCTGGCTGGTTGGAGAGTGGTTGCTGGAGTAAGCCAGCATTTAAAATTATGAAGCCAATCACACAGAGGTGCATGGCCTGCACAAAAAAACTTCGATATTACCTCGTTATTATTCCACGTGCTCGTGAGTTTCTTGTTATCTGTGCCTGTAGTTCCCAGTTTAGATTCAGATGACGAGTTTGATAGTTCCCTTACTGTTCCCTGAGTCTTGTCTTAGTGTTTGTCCTTTTGTTCCCTATCACTTGTGTCTTGTTTAATTTTGGGGATTTTTTTTTCTCCGACATGTGTTGGGTTTTACATCATTTGTCTTGTTTACCAGGTTAGCTGTCTTCCCACCTGTTAGCCCTCCCCCCATTACCTGATGTGTCTCCTTTTGTCTTTTGTCATGTTATCCCTCTTGTTTCTAAGTTTTCCCCTAAGAGTCCTAGTATTTGGACTTCCTTGCACCTTCCATCCTCCTATTAATTTGGATTTGGGTATCTCCATTTGGGCCCACATCTTGCCTGCCACTAACTTACCATCTTCATCAAATATTAAACTCTGGGGTGTTTGGCATAAAAAAAAAAATGAAAATCCGCTCACTTACACCTGTAACCGTCCAGGACATTGTTTTGACCCAATGGAAATTCATGTAAAACAAAAACCCGGGCAGGTCGGGTTGCTTGGTGACGCAATTATTTACAAAAATTTGATGTGAAGGTTGCAATAACATAAAGCAGAGCCAACTCTTGTAACTCTTTTAAATGGCACCATCTAAAATTCATTTTTAACTTTTTCAACTTTTTAAATTTTTAACTGATTTTACGGTATTTAAATGACAAATGACAGACGTATAGTGTTTGTTTTTTAGCAACGTCGAATATATCATTTCACTTTATGATGTTTAAAGAAATAAAGTCATTTGTAACGCTAATAAACCTCCAAACCTTAATCTAAAATACTAATTTGGTCAAATTTTGCTTATAAGGAAAAAATTGATAAAAGATAAAAACTTAGGATAATAATAATAATAATAATAATAATAATAATAATAATAATGTATACTTTATTGATCCCCGAAATGAAGCTTATACATAAGTTCAGTAAGCAACCTATGTAATCACACATCTACTCCCGGGTGTTTGGTGGCTAGTCTATATCTTCAACTTTCCAACACTATCAAGCTCATTGCTGACATCACTGGTGTGGTCCAATCATCTGTCTGCCCGCAATCTTCCGACCAATCAGCCTCGATTCCAGGTTCTTCAGCTCTGACTGCTTACCTGTCATTCTCCCATGCAGACTCCTCTTCCCATCTCCGCCTCTCTCATGTTACTCATAGTTCCAGCTAAGCCTTCATCTGCATCACCACCACCCTCTAGACTCCAGGGGGTTCTGTCTAATACCTGTCACCGATGGGAATCCGTGATGGGCCCTCAGAGTCCAACAAATAACTTGATTGATTCTGTTTATTAGTATGTTCAGTTCATCCTAACAATCTCATCTTATTAAAATGACTTCATTGCTACAGGACAGGTCAGTTTTAGTGTTAATGCTGTAAAGTTTGAGATTTTAACATGAAATTGACCACAGGGATCGACTCCCTCCTGAGCCTGCCTCAAGTGGCAGCTAGAGGAACTGCAGTTTTCACAACTTCTGTATTGGCTCCATTTTTTAGCTCCAGATGCTGCTCCTTGTATAGGGGAAGTAAACAAGCTAGCAAAGCTAATGAAAAGCACCATCTGTCCACCATTCTGCAGGTTACAATCAAAATTTCTTGTCAGGAAAAGTGAAAGTATAACCATTACATTCACCATTTTTATGCTAATCGACATAACATTTCCCCGTGTAACCGCAGCACACAACCTTGACAAGCCATTCTTCTGTGAGAAATAAAATCTGAGGTTTAAATGATTATCGATCGGATTCTCCTATATTCTCTCCCATCTAGAATATTCACAGGCCCCAAAGACATGAAAAGACAGCTCAGAAATTTCATCCATCAACAAACACCTTTGATTCTGCCCATGCACAACAGAGCCCTGCCTCATCAAAACACAAACCACAGACAGATGAAGAGAAATGGATTAGAAAGTCAAAGTCTTTGACGCGCTGCTCAGAATTTATTGATTGCCTTCCTTTTTTTCACCCGTCTGCCCCTTTTCTTTTCCCTCCTCTCCCGCTTTTCCCTCCACTGAATTTTTGCAAAACCGCTGTAATCACTGGCAATTTGCAGGGAGCCTCACAGCTGGACACTTGCCCGCTGCTGACAGAGTGCGAGCATGTCGGAGCGCAGAGAAATGTGTGTGTGTGTGTGAGTCTATGCGTGAAGGAGTTGTGTGTTTATTGTGCCTTCATGCCATTGTGTCCAGAAAGGTTCATTTTGGGAGAACAGGGATCCATCTCTGTATTGGAATTAGTGTATAGGTGAGGGTCCAGAGGGGACAGGAGGAGATTTTTATAAACTGTTGATTACCTAGGGGAGTCCCTCGACTTAAATTGAGCTGGAGCCAGATACACGCACGCACATGCAGTTTTGGCACATCCACCTTTCATTGTGGTGTAGCAGTGTGCCTCTATCTCACACTGTCAATCTTTAATCCTTGCAGTATGCAGTATCCATTATGCTCTACGCCCATGTAGTGATATTGTGTGATTGGACTAAATGTTGTGTGCCATTAAAAATAAAACAAACAGAAACACTCTTGTGCTTTAATGGCACTATTAGGAATCTCTGCCATATTAATCATGCTTAAGCCTGTTAGGATCCGTGTCACTTTCTTAGGATTAGTTAGCATTCTGGGAAATATGATGATGAGAAGCTTAATATCTCTCTTTATTCGTAGCTACAGCCAGGAGATGATTAACTTAGCATTAGCATTAAGAGGTAAAACATCTAGTATCACTCTGTAAAGGTTGAAAACCAACCAGAGAGCTTTGTTTGTTTAAAGTGTCTAAAAACAAGGTGAGTTAAAAGAAGGTGGTGGATGGAGGGTTGTGCAGTAGAGTTTGGGTGGGGTGGGAGCAGCATCAGCATGATTGCAGGGTTGTTATGAGCTGCCATTTTGTTAGGTACACCCTGCTATTACTGGGTTGGACCCCTTTTTTTGCCTTCAGAGCTGCTTTAAGTCTTAATGGCACAGATTCAACAAGGTGCTGGAAACATTCCTCAGAGATGTTGGTCCATGTTGACATGACAGGATTACACAGTAAATGCTTTAAATCACACAGTGGTGTAAATTTGCTGTTCCACCACATCCCAAAGGCGCTCTATCGGTCTGAGATCAGGTGACTGTGGAGGCTAGTGAACTTATTGTCATGTTCAAGAAACCAAGCCATCACAAGGTGGGTACACTGCGGTCAGAAAGGGAAGGACATGGTCAGCAACAACACTCATTTAGACTGTGGTGTTAAATGATGCTCAGTTGGTACTAAGAAGCCAAAAGTGTGCCAAGAAAATGTCCCGCACACCATTACACCACCAGCCTGAACTGTTTATACAAGGCAGTGCTTTATCCTACATTTATATAGTGAAAGATCACACTAACAGTTGCCTCAAGGGGCTTTAACATAACCCTACAATAATTCAGAGAAAACCCCCAAACTGAGCAAGCTCTTTGGCAACAGCGGGAAGGAAAAATCCTCTTTTAACAGGAAGAAATCTCCAGCAACACCAGCACAGGGACGGGCAGCCATGTGGCACAAAGGGTTGGAGGTGAGGGGAGATCAAGCTTTCATTTTGTCTACATCAAATTCTGACCCTACCACCTGAACGCTGGAGCAGAGATCGAGACTCATTAGACTAGATACTAGATGTAATTATGAGCTGTATCCTCAGTTTCCTGTTCTTAACTGACAGGAATGTCATCCAGTGTGGTCTTCTGCTGCTGCATCTGTTTAAAGGCTTTTGATATTGTGCATTCAGAGATTAGCATGAGATGGATGAATGGATCCAAGGGGTGCCAGGAAAATACCTTTGTAGTAAAGAGCGATTGTAAGCTTGAAGCAGTCTGGCTGTTTCCTCAACAAGGCATTTCCTCCCAGACTGCATATTTCCTCTTTTTCAGTTCATACTCAAATGGACTGCACTCAAATATTCAGTTTGATTTTCATCAGCTTGCTGCCATGTAATTGGCTAATTAGATATTTACATTAATGACCAGTTCAACAGATGCACCTAGTATATTTGTATTTATACTTGTTTTGCACATATACTGTATTTTATCCATGTGTGCTTGTCATAAATAAATGTAATATACTGGGGTGTTTGGGGGTGCTTTCTTATTATTTGTGACTAAAGATCTAAATTTACTATTTAAATAAAAAGGTCGACTCTGTCCTGTGTAGAGCTGGAATCAAACAAAGAAAAATTACTGTGATAAAAAAAATAAACAAATAAATAAATCCAGCACTGATAAAGAAGAAAACAATCTAAAACGGGCACACTTTAGAGAAACTGTGAGTGCTGGTGGTTGATTTTCCTGCCCTGCAAAGGCCACAGCTGTCAGCCTCAAGACTTTCAAAATGACTGCGTCCAACGGCAGCGGGAAACATTAGATGTGAGGTGAAAGCTGGACGAAGCGAGAACGAAATCAACGTTACGACTCTGTAACATGCAGCGTGTAACGTGATGTAATTATGTGATGGTCATTGAGATCCTGTGCATTATTAGGCTTTTTATTGTCACGCGTGTCGTTCGGCGCCATGATTGCCTCCCAGTAATTTTCAGCTTGGTTTGTACGGTGTAATAGCCATCGCGGTACAGGTTTGCTTCCATTAGAGCAGATGGGGAAATCATATTATCAGTGTCACCTGATTCTTCACAGATATTATAAAATTAGTAATGAAGAAGATATCAGGTTGTAAGAAGAACTAAACTGACTCGCACACTTTTGCTGACTACATCTGGAGCTGCAGCTCCAATGCGATCTCACTCCGGGGCGTCAAAAACTGCCGTTCTGTCACAATGTGCTGCAGAGGCACTTGCAGGCTCTTGGCATCGGTGCCTCCTGTGTTGATCTATCTTTTCTACTTGTTATCCATCTTTCCTCTCTCTGTGAGTGTGGCTTTTGTGTTTCACTGGGTGCATGGCAGTTTTACTGGTCCACAAGTTTTCACCATCCACTCTCTGCAATAAAACGGTCTGTGCATTCATCACTCGTCTACACTGAGATGTACAGTAGTATTGTACCATATACCCCAAAAGACCTCTTTCCTCTCAGACTGCTGGCTTACTTGTGATTCTTCGAGTTTCTAAAAGTAGAATGGGAGGCAGAGCCTTCACCTCCCGGTTTGTTTTCAGGAAACAGACACCCTGTCTGCTTTCAAGATTAGGCTTTAAACTTTTCCACTTACCTCCTTTCGCTTTCCTTATTGTGATATACCACTATTGCATGTAATCTTTATTAATGACTAATCTCTGCCTTTGTCTTTCACAGTGTGTATTTTGTCCTGGTTCTGCTGCAGGCTTCTTCCTGTTAAAAGGGAGTTTTTCCTTCCCACTGTTGCCAAGCGCTTCCTCACAGGGGGTCATCTGATTGTTGTTTTCCTTTTTTTGTTTGTTTAATATTGTGTCCGTGTTAAGGTATAGAAAAAAGCACTTGAATGCTCACTAATATTGTAGGATCTTTACCTTACAATATAAAGTACTTTGAGGCAGCTATTGTTGTAAATGAACAGTATCGCCAGGCTAACTATGAGAAGTTGAGATCTACTGGAGCACTTGTGGTTTTGATTCTTTGACATTTAACCTGCCTGATCTGTCCTTGTCCTCCTATGGATAACCTCAGAGGCTTCTACTTGTTTAACCTCCTGTAGATACCTGCCTGCTCGCTCTCTGGTCACCATACTCCCACCTTGTGACCAGCTCTTTGTGGCTGCATTCATTAAAGGCTTTGATCGACATCTGCTGAAGAGCCTTCTTATGAAAACACAAACCCACTTTACACACTGAATGAAACTCTGCAGGCAGAAAAAAGGACACCTATCCAGCGTGTTTTGGTATGAAACGAAAAGGTCATTAACAAGTTTCTGTGTCTTACAAGCTTGTGTAAAACACGAGAGGCTTTGACACTCTGGTTAACACACCAAATAAATCATTATTTCAGCACAAACGTCTTTTCTTTTAGCCACAGAGTCTTTGAAATGCAACAATTCACAGTTTTGCTTTTCAGGGAAAAAGACACCGACAGCGCACACCGACCAGTGTCTTTCTCCGACTCTCATGCACAATAGGTGCAATCCATTCCAAGTAAACATCAATACCAATCAATATCAGGACAGCCTGGTGCTATTTGTAGTAGGCTTGGCGATCATTAGAAGACAGTGCTGTGGTGCAGCGGGTTAACACTGCACAGTCCCCTGACAGTGGCAAAAATGTGCTTAATAATCCTCAAGATCAATAAAAAAGGGGGAAAGAAAACATTCTTTATGTTATGTGCATGTCTTTTCATTTCTCTTGTTTCCGTTATGTTTCCGTTTTTTGCCCCCAAAATAAAAAACGGGGTACTACCAAAAGACAGGAATCCAATAACTGAAATAAACAAAGGTACGCAGATAGTTTTAACACCTCTTTTATTTTTATTTTACACACAATCCCAAGACGCTACACGGTCACCCTGAACCTGCCGTTTCCACACCATCTGATGGTTTTACCCCAGAGATGACAAGGGCATATTTATTGTCAGGGCACTCTTCTCTGAAAGGCCACGGGGGAAAAGATTTAATTGGTTCGGGTGTGCCGGTCAGGAAGACAAATTGCAGAAAAATACCTCTGGGAAATAAAGGGCATGCATCCAGATATTATCCATGAGACACACAGTGGTCATATGTGACTGTGTGCGTACTCGTGTGCACGTCTCATGCAAAGTCTGTTGTCATTGATTCTCCCAGAGCCCTTGAATATAACTCCACCACAGGACTGGATGACTTTTGGATGGCTGATTGCAGAGCTGGTGACAATTTAAAGCAAAACTGCATCTACTTCTTTTTTCACAATTAGTTTTATAAAACTGGATCTAACCTGTTAGCTGACTTCAATCTAGTGTTGGTGTTACAAAAACATAAAAAGCAGTGGGTTTCATTTTGACTTGTTTGGGGATTAGGAATCAGTCCAGTGGGGGAACAACAATTAAAGGTCAGAATTTATGAACCTGAAAGGCCATAATTGCAGCACTGCTGGACTCAGGATTACTGTTCAGGGGGACCGTGAATCTTGTCACATATAAATAATGGTGTGCTGTGTTTTTATTAGCCATACTTACAGCATCACTCTAGGGACAGCATTCACAGACCTCCACTGCGACCCGGACTGAAATAGAAGATATTCATAATCTCCAGACGATAACTCCACATGAGTCAACGCCGGAAGAGTGAAAATGTCTCAACAGTGGATTAGATTGCTTAAAAAAAAATGAAAGGCATAATCTCCAGAGCTCCAGTGACATTTAGTTGCAAACATTGTGACAGTACAACCTGACTGAAAAGTAAAAATATTTTCACTTTTAATATTTCTGTAGCCCATAGCAACCATGACCATAATCCTATGGTCGTCACACTGATGAACACTTAGATCATTCGCATACTGTCTCTACTAAAACATCAACTATGCCTGCTGTGAACCAGAGAACCCTGAATACTCTTACAGTACATGTAGTATGTGCAGAATACAGGAGTACAGGGAGTGCAGAATTATTAGGCAAATGAGTATTTTGTCCACATCATCCTCTTCATGCATGTTGTCTTACTCCAAGCTGTATAGGCTCAAAAGCCTACTACCAATTAAGCATATTAGGTGATGTGCATCTCTGTAATGAGAAGGGGTGTGGTCTAATGACATCAACACCCTATATCAGGTGTGCATAATTATTAGGCAACGTCCTTTCCTTTGGCAAAATGGGTAAAAAGAAGGACTTGACAGGCTCAGAAAAGTCAAAAATAGTGAGATATCTTGCAGAGGGATGCAGCAGTCTCAAAATTGCAAAGCTTCTGAAGCGTGATCATCGAACAATCAAGCGTTTCATTCAAAATAGTCAACAGGGTCGCAAGAAGCGTGTGGAAAAACCAAGGTGCAAAATAACTGCCCATGAACTGAGAAAAGTCAAGCGTGCAGCTGCCAAGATGCCACTTGCCACCAGTTTGGCCATATTTCAGAGCTGCAACATCACTGGAGTGCCCAAAAGCACAAGGTGTGCAATACTCAGAGACATGGCCAAGGTAAGAAAGGCTGAAAGACGACCACCACTGAACAAGACACACAAGCTGAAACGTCAAGACTGGGCCAAGAAATATCTCAAGACTGGTTTTTCTGAGGTTTTATGGACTGATGAAATGAGAGTGAGTCTTGATGGGCCAGATGGATGGGCCCGTGGCTGGATTGGTAAAGGGCAGAGAGCTCCAGTCCGACTCAGACGCCAGCAAGGTGGAGGTGGAGTACTGGTTTGGGCTGGTATCATCAAAGATGAGCTTGTGGGGTGTTTTCGGGTTGAGGATGGAGTCAAACTCAACTCCCAGTCCTACTGCCAGTTTCTGGAAGACACCTTCTTCAAGCAGTGGTACAGGAAGAAGTCTGCATCCTTCAAGAAAAACATGATTTTCATGCAGGACAATGCTCCATCACACGCGTCCAAGTACTCCACAGCGTGGCTGGCAAGAAAGGGTATAAAAGAAGAAAAACTAATAACATGGCCACCTTGTTCACCTGATCTGAACCCCATTGAGAACCTGTGGTCCATCATCAAATGTGAGATTTACAAGGAGGGAAAACAGTACACCTCTCTGAACAGTGTCTGGGAGGCTGTGGTTGCTGCTGCACGCAATGTTGATGGTGAACAAATCAAAACACTGACAGAATCCATGGATGGCAGGCTTTTGAGTGTCCTTGCAAAGAAAGGTGGCTATATTGGTCGCTGATTTGTTTTTCTTTTGTTTTTGAATGTCAGAAATGTATATTTGTGAATGTGGAGATGTTATATTGGTGTCACTGGTAAAAATAAATAATTGAAATGGGTATATATTTGTTTTTTGTTAAGTTGCCTAATAATTATGCACAGTAATAGTCACCTGCACACACAGATATCCCCCTAAAATAGCTACAACTAAAAACAAACTAAAAACTACTTCCACAAACATTCAGCTTTGATATTAATGAGTTTTTTGGGTTCATTGAGAACATGGTTGTTGTTCAATAATAAAATTATTCCTCAAAAATACAACTTGCCTAATAATTCTGCACTCCCTGTATTTACCCCAGTCAACATCATGACCACCTGCCTGATATTGTGTTGGTCCCCCTTTTGCAGCCCTGACCCATCAAGGCATGGACTCCACGGGATCCCTGAAGGTGTGTGGTCTGTGGTATCTGTCACCAAGCTGTTAGCAACAGTTCCATCAAGCCTGTGAGGTGGGGCAAGTCAACACCTCATACTCATTGTTGCGCTCTTCCACCATTCCTGTTTTGTGGCAGGGACCATTATCCTGCTGAAAGAGGCCACTGTCATCAGGAAGAACTGTTTCCATGAAAGGATGTACATGGTCTGCAACGGTGCTTAGTAGGGGTGCAACGATACTCGTATTGATATTGAACCGTTCGATACAGTGCTTTCGGTTCGGTACACATATGTATTGAACAATACAAAATTTTTAATTTATTTTATCAACTTTTCTTCTGACGATGCTGTCTGTGTTGAGCGCTCAGTGGGTCTGCGTTCAACTACTCCGCCTAGGCTGCACTGTCGAGTGCAGATCCACTGAGTGCAGCACAAGCTAGCAAGACAGAAGTTAAGCTCTCCTTGCAACATGGACCTCCCCCACCCTCATTCAGATCTGGCGTTTGGAACTATCTTGGTTTTCATGTGAAGCATGAACCTGAAGGTAAGCACGTCATGGACAAAAGTAAAACAGTATGTCAGATGTGCCACGCAATGCTCAATTTGTGGGAACTAGTGCGTTAGCGCAGTTAGCTTGTTAACGTGTTGATGCCGTCCAGCCCCACGCACGGGGCGATTCGCGGTAACTTGTTAACGGAGATTTGCCGCGTTATGGCGTTGTCATTTTAACGAGATTAACGCTGACAGCACTAATGTGAACACAATGAATATGACTGCACATTTACGCCGACATCATTCTAGTGCAAAGACAAAAACAACAAGCACGCATGCTACAAAGTTTACCCGAGTCATTTAGACAGCCGTTAGCACATGATTCTCCTTATGGGGACCTGATATGTTTAATATGCTGCTGAGAATATAGCCCAGAAGAAGCGTATAGTATAGCTTTTATTTTGGAAAGAGACATTTCTGTGTAATAAACTCTCTTTTCCAAAGATGATTGATTCCTCCATCAGATTTTTTTTAGTTTTTTTTTTGTTTTAGCAACATTAAATTTAAAAACTGTACTTTTGAGTTAAAATATATATTTATAATTTTAATAAATGATAAATTAAAAAGGCATGAACATTTTTTGTATCGAAAAAATATCGAAACGTGACACCAAAGTATCGAACCAAACCGGGAATTTTGTGTATCGTTGCACCCCTAGTGCTTAGGTGGGGTCAAAGTAACGTTCATATTAGAGCTGGGCGATAGAACGATAACGATATGTATCGCGATATAACTTTTACTCGATAGAGAAATTAAGCTATC
>NW_005187728.1:272961-287698 GCF_000239375.1 Pundamilia nyererei
ATCTCATATCGCCCAGCTCTAGTTCATATGTATGACGGGACCCAAGGTTTCCCAGCAATTTCCCACTGTCTGTTTGCCTCCCTACTATAATGCATCGTGGTGCCAGGTGTTCCTCAGGTAAGTGATGCACCTACAGGCAGCAATCCATGAGGAAAACGTGACTCATCAGACCAGGACACTTCCTTCCATTGCTCCATGGTCCATTTCTGATACTCATGTGTCCATTGTTGACACTTTCAGCCATGTGGGTTCACTGCTCCACCACAGTTCCTTCCTTCCTTCCTTGGACCATTTTTGATAGATACTGACCACTGCAAACCAGGAACACCCCAAAAGAGCCGCAGTTTTGGACGTGAACTGACCCAGTCGTCTAGCCATCACAAATTGGTCCTCTTCAAACTGGCTCAAACCCTTATGCATCCCCGTTTTTCCTCCTTCTAAAACAAAATATTCACATGCTCCAGCAATGATAATCAGTGTTATTCACTTTACCTGTCAGCGGTCATAATATCATGACCGATCAGTGTAGTAACCGCTTATCAATCTCTCATTTATTCCATAATTTATGGGAACATCTTTTCACTCTGCACCACTGCACACAGGTAAATGTTACATGTTTTCATCGTCTATTCTGTTTACATTGAGAGCAAAGAGAAATGCTCATGCACACACCTGGCCAATAAAACTGATTATAATTCCATTACAAGAATATTCGATGAAATTATAACAAAGATGTCACATTAAGATTAATACTGATTGGTTCCTAAATGCATTTATTTTATATTTATATTCATTAATGTGTAAGATTTGTATTAATTAATTTCCCTGTTCTAAACAAATGAGTACTATCTTGTACAGTTTGCACAAACACTGTCATGTGCACTAGTGTTTGCTCACTCCACAGACCTACTTTCCAGGTCCTGAGCTACATGTACTGCCTTTTATCAGATACCGGAAACCCCACTGCACACACACACACACACACACACACTTAGAAGGCTATTTTTAGGAGCTTACAGATCTTCATTTAGCAGCAGCCATGAGCTCATGTGAGTCTCAAGGAAGAGGCTGTTTTTATTTTTGTCCTATTTTTTCCCCACGAAGTGGATTTCTAACCACGAAGCAAATGTATCAGTCTGACAGCACGACACAGATAGCTTTCTAATTTTAGTTTATTAGCTACAGTTTCTATTTATAATCCAATTTCATTCAATTTTATTTATGTAGCACCAAATTTATAAGTGCAAATACATCTTTAAAATGTTAGATTTTATTCCAGGCTTTTTATTATCGCTCAGACATCATGACGTAATCATGGTCTGTAACCACCGCAATTTTCTGTTTGTCCCATCAATCAGAAGAGGCAGACTGCTGTTAGCAGAGCCTGCACTTTCACTCCACTGTGTGTGTGTGTATTAGTGTCAGAGTGACAGGGTTTTCAACATGGCACAACATTTAACAGGAAAAGGGGGGAGGGCTCGTGACAGGTTGCAGCGGTCATGGTTTATTTGACAGGCGGTCTCCCCCACAACACTGTCAAACGACTGAATGCGGAGAATGACGTCCATAGAAACTTCTAAAACAACAACTCAGCGTCTCTGCCATTTCTGGAGGTTTCTGTGCAGCTGAGCCTGTGATCGGTGAAGAGGCATACCTCCTCATTCGTGCAGGAGATGCTATCTTTCATCCGGGATGTGTTAGGTTTGTGTTCTTCTGTAGCACGTGTGTCACATGGAGCATTGTTGCAAAATAGCATTTCTGTTTGGGCTGATGTGCACCTGCTGATACTCTGTGTCCCTGACGGTAAATGGAGCTAAAATGAAGCCGATGCTGTTTAAGCTCAACATGTTGTACAGTGGCATGAGTTGACATCTACAGGGATCAAACATGGATCTTCTGGACTCTAAAGATAAATATCTTACTCGATGTCTCACAAGACAAGAGCAAAGTAGAAAAAAGGAAAAATAAAGGTGCAATATGTGAGATTGCTCTTCAAAACAAAAAAGTCAACACAAGAGGGTAGCATTTCTGTCCATCTTTGTAGCTGAAAGAGAAAGAAAGACAAAAAAGACAAGCAAACTGAGGTGAAACAGACAAAAAACATTTTTTAATTAGAGTTAAATTAGGGGGTTAATCAATTTCAGCAGCTGCACTAGAGGGGCAACCTCCCAAACAGGTGGAGACCACTCACATTTTTTCCATCCTCATCTTTTTTTAACTGTGTTTTCACTAGTTTTGCAACTGAGTTGTCTCAGTGTCACTATTTCGATCAAGCTGTCTGTCTTTTTACTGTTTTTACAACTAGAAAACACTTAATGTAAAAGGAATTGGATTAAAAAAAAAGACACATGGGTGGTCCTGGGCTTTATATAGCATCATTCTGTGTATGTATGCATGCCCTGATTCAAGGAAGAACCACCAGATTGGTCTACGTTACATATAAGCTGCTGTCCCAAGTGTTAATAAAGGTTAACACAGATTGTTTGAATCTGTTTGCACACATACTGTACTGTTAGCATCAGAATTAGCATGCCTGATTAGCACTGATGGAAAAATGACAGCACATGAGTTACAGTAAATGAACCCCATGGGCCTGCCAACAGTGTATTTAGAGTTAAAGAGACATTTAGGGCTGACGAGCAGTAAACAGCATGGCCGAGATTATGCACAGACACACAAACACAGCCCCTCCTGGGAGAGCTGCTCAGCTACAGCACAGGTACCCACACAGCAACTCTCTCTGAGGGATTTGAAAGGGCTTCCAGTGACTGTCAAAACTTCATCCAACTCACTGTCTCTCCATCTGAGGCACAGAGAGTGTGACAGTAGCTGCTCATACCACTGTCTGCACCACCGAGCTGTCAATTACTGGAATAGCGTGAAGCCATCACTTAGCGCTTGTGTGTAAATGTAAATGTAGATCTGCTGTGCAAAAGCAAAACTAGAGTCCTCTCATCAAAGCACTGCTCTGTGGCTGACCTACTGATATTGAAATCAAACCGATCAGTTAATGCCAAACCTGTGATAGCAGTGAATATTATGACTTGACACTTGGCACACAGAGCAGAGTTACCAGGGTTACCAGTAAGACCTTAAGAGAGCTGTGAATAAACAGACAGTGGGCCAAACTTTCCCCACAATAAGGTGAGATACTGATAAAATCACACAGAAAATGATGACTTCAAGTTATTGCTGCTTAAGATAGCTCAACAAGCTGAATCACGGGGCGTATAATTTGACAAACTGCTTCTGCATTTTTGGCTGATGTTTTGTTAAATAAATAATGACACAGTGTTGTAGCTCATCTAATTTTAAAATTTTAAGTTAAATTTTCACATCTTCTTATATAAAATCTGCATCGACAGAGTGAATACTTTCTTTTTACCATGACTGTATTTTGAAAAAATAACTGAAATGTGTGACAGCATCTGAGTTGACCTCATGAAAATCTTTTAAGGTTCACCGTTAATCTAATAACACACACTGTGATGCGTGATAAATAGCTCTGTGTGTGTGTGTGTGTGTGTGTGTGTGTGTTAAACTGCATTACCAAATGTATAGTGAGATGCAGCTGCACCGCTCGTAGCCAAGAAGAAAGTGGCCAGCTAAAGATGTGTTAGGAAACTTGCTATCAAATTTGAATATTTAACGAGCGTCAGTTAAAACACTGATTAATTTGAGGGCGCTCCAGAAGTTGCTAGAGCATGAAAGACAAAATTAGGAAGGAGGGACCATGGAGACAGAAAGACGTGTGCGTGTGTGTTCATGTGCACACACATGTGCTGGTGAAAGGATTCAAACGCAGACAAAAGCCATCCTGAAATATGATGGTGTTGAATTATGAAATCAGGAATAATTGCCGTCTCTATCAGCTGCTCCTCCTTAGCCGCTCTGTTTTCACACAGCGTATGTAGTTTTTAATGATGAACGTGGATTTGAGGTTGTTTAAAAAAAACAAAAAACAGTGAGGAACAGTCTTAAGGATAAGAAGCCTGAGCAGATGCTGGGTAATTAATTAAAGAAGTTAGCCATGTTAGTTCAAAGAGTGGTTGAAAACTCCATCTGTATCTGACTTGTTAGTGTCTGCTCGTCTGCTCACAAAACGTGTTCCAGTGTATTATATTAATCTGACAAACGTGCATGCAAGGTGATGCACAGGTGTCCAACGTTTTGACGCTTTGGTTTAAATTACTTGTGTTCAAATTTGGGACATGCACTATGAAGTAACTTTAACACTATCTTGTCTGGATTCAGTTACCCTAACCCTATTAGTATTCAGGTTAAATGGCATCAGAGTGAGCTAAATGGACACACACAAAGCTGGCATGGTCTGGCAGCTAGCCTTGCTGGCTAGTGTTGATACCCGGCGTGACCTGGCAGCTAGCCTCGTTAGCTGGTGGTAGAGCCTGGCGTGACCTGGCACCTAGCCTCTCTGGCTGGTCAATCACATGATAGAGTGAGACTAGCTGAGCTCACCCGAAACCTTGGCTGATTGTGACCCACACCAATTTTCACACCTTGGCTCGCGTGATTAGGTAGAGGATCAATAGGGGGTCCATGACCCTCTTGAGGGGACACTCCCATAGGGCTTAAAATCTGGGACTCGCCAACAATTGCTCTTAGAACTGAAGAAGCTGAATAACCCCTGCTGTGGATAAATCTGCACTGTGTGTGTGAGTATATGTATATACAGAATGTGCATGCTGAAGTGTTTTGGTCAGTAAGAGTGGAAAACACCTATTTGAAGCCACACAAGCAAGAAGGCAAACATGCCAGCTGGACAAATGAACAAACTTCTTATCATTAAGACACGCGGGAATCTGATGAATTATAATTGTTATATTAAATTAGAACAGCTAAAGTTTTGTTCCTTCAGCTGCATCCTTAAACAGGATGGTTTAAAGGTCAGAGAGGAAGTAGAGAATAAATATAAAAACACAATTCAAGCCTAGACTTAGTCAACCTGCCATGTTTGTCTCACACATCAGGTCTCATCTACTGGCGTTAGGAACTGAATATCTGACTGTAAACCTGAAAAAACTGTTGTTACACACTTCTCACCCAGCAGTAACAACAATATTGATCTTTGCTTTAGGTTGGGTTTCAAAAGCTTATGCAGTCTAAAGCTACGAAGGACTTTTTCATTCAGCTTAGACAGCGATCTAAAATCCACTCATTCCTGCCTCATTCTCACTTAGAAAAGGTCACTTGTGCTTTCATTCTTTCCATACTTGACTATTGTAGCCTGTACACCGTACAGTCATCAGTCATCGTAACACACAGGCAACAATTAACTCAAAATGCCACCACGAGGCTTTTAACATCAGTCCTTGCAGCCTTTCGCTGGCTTCCTGTTAGTTTTAGAATCAATTTGAAGATTTTATTGCCGGATTTTAAAAGGCCCACATGGCCAGGCCAACATGCACCTGTGAGCTGCTGACTCCAGTGGGGGAAATAATTATTTGATCCCCTGCTGAATTTGTAAGTTTGGTCACTTACAAAGTGAACAGTCTCTAATTTTTATGGTAGTGCGATTTTATTTGAGAGAGACAAATTATTAACCAAAAATCTAGAAAAACTTCACATAAAAGTTCTAAACTGTTTTGAACATCATTAAGTGAAGTAAATATTTGATTCTCTACAACCCAGAGAGAACTCTGGCTACCACAGGCTGGGCCATTACAATCAGTCAGTTACAAATACTCCTGATCTCAAATTGTTACGTGTAAAAAGCACACCTGTTCCTCCCATTCAAACCTCTCCACCACCACAAAAACATCCGACCACTGTGCTGACCAACAAGGGTTTCTTCATTCAGTGCTAACTCATGTTTTGCTTTGGTTTCCAATACTTATTTCACTCAGTGACATGCAAATAAATGTCTAACTTTTATACATTTTATGTGTTTTTTTGTATATACTGTATGTTCAGTATGTCTCTGCCATAAACCTGCGAGGGACTGCGGGTGAAAATGACATGATGGATTTAAACGCTCATGTAGATTAATATATACAGTCAGAGAGGGACAGACAGCAGAGCAGAGGACAGACGGGGAAAAGCGTGAAGGACCAAAAAGATGCAAAAGTAGCTCAATTAAATAAAAACACTTCATTCCAACACCATGATTGACTAATGTTGAAAACCTTTTTAATTACAAAGAAAAGCTTGATGCAGCAGCACTCTGACCCCTACGGTTAGAGGTGTTTTCATTCTCAGTATGAAGCAGCAAGGATACCATGTAGTTTGACCTTCTGCTTCCTCATATCTGTATCCGTGGCTTTCAAATGCAAAAAAAAGAGAAAAAACCCCCAAATGCTTTTATCCAGCCGCTCTCCTCCAAGGTTATGACTGAATAAAATGTTCCTCATTATTTCCACCCTGCACTCACCAGCAGCCTAAAGCTTCCATGTAAAAGCGACGGCCTTTGCATTGCTCAAGGGCTACAACTTGTTGGTTATTCATTTCCTCCCACGCAACTTTCCTACATTTCTACATTTCCTACATTCCAGTCACAAAGCGCCTCTGACCTTTAAAATTCTACTACAGCCATCTTTTTTTGTTTAAATGCAACTCCTGACCTCCCTCCCCTCACACCTCCTGCCAATCATATGGCGCATTACTACAGACAGATGTGCTTTGGGCCAATGGGATGGCAAGTGGCATGTGCAGATGTTACCTGCACTTAGGAGATGGTTTGAGTGGCAGGTCCAGATGTTCCAAAACACCTTAAAAGGTGATCGGGTGTAGATGCGTGCATGCTGTTGCACGCAGAAATGTGTAAAAGCACACACGGGGTGCCGGGGAGTTTATTTTTATGTCACTTGTGATGTCAATGAAATAAACAGACGAGAGCATTGGTTTAAAATCGATCGCAAACATTTCAGGGATCCGACGCACACGGAGCAGCACATGAAACGCACACATGTATGGGCTCAAAATGTGGTCATAAATATTTTGTACTTGTAAATCGGTTTTGTATGTGTAAAAAAAATGTGTGTGTGCATAAAAAAGATTTGTATGTGTAAAAAAAAATTGTGTGTGCGTAAAAAAGATTTGTGTGTGGACTTAGCCAAAAAAAAACCCTGCAAGTTCCAAGTTTGAATTTTGACCCTATTTTTCTTCCTTTCATCTGATTGGTCAATGCCATGTCAATCACAAATGTAATAATCCAATCAGAGAACAGATGGGTTTGGCTGTTGGAGGGGCGCTTTTTTTTAACTGCAGGTCCTTGAAGGGTAATACCGTTTGAAGCTGGAGGATCGCTATATAAATATCCGATAGCAGCTAGGTCCCCTAACATTCAGCTGCTGTTGAAAGGAAAAAGCTGTGGTATATCAGTGGTTAGAAATACCATTATTACTTTAGGATTAGTTTAACACAAAGTCAGGGCTGACCCGGGACCATTGCTGTGAGTCACAGCGCGCAGCATAAAAGTCCTTTCACATCGGATGCAGGATGTGCTGCTAATGCTAATTGCTAACTAAAAGCAAAGGATCCAGAATTTGTTACGCTGGCTGCTGAGCTCTGTGGGTTTTTGCAGCAGCTCTACCTGTACTAGATGCACCTGCTCCTTGTCGTTTCTATCTCTGACTTTATGTCCGCTACAAGAGTTTCTGGTTTTTTTGCTAGTTCTTCAAATGTTCAATAAAAACATGTATGCTAATTCATAACAAAGAAAGCTTTGTAATGAAGACTGTCATTTCCAAAACACTGCCCGCCCCCACCCCGCGGTCCGCAGCGCTGTTGAAAAGGCTGTGGAAGTCCCTGTATTAAACACGTAGAGCTGTGACACAAAAATCACCAAACTCGGACGACCACAGACTGTTTTCCTTCGTGGTGATGAAGGAAAACGCTGGGTTGGCATGTAGAAGGGCATTTATTCCCTTCAAAGACCTGCAGTTCAAAAAAAGTGCCCCTCCGACAGCCAAACCCATCTGTTCTCTGATTGGATTGTTACATTTGTGATTGACAGGACATTCACCAATCAGATGAAAGGAAGAAAAATAGGGTCAAAATTCGTAGTTGTAACTTGCAGGGTTTTTTTGGCTAAGTCCACACACAAATCTTTTATACACATACAAATCCTGATTTACAAATACAAAATATTTATGACCACATTTTGAGCCATACCACACATGCACACGACGGCTTCTCTTAGGAGAGCTACCTGAGGCACCATTTCTTTCTCCGTGGAAGACACGTCGGCATGGCAACCTGCTGAAGCGGCAGCTAGTGGCCTTCTTATCAATTCAATCCAAATGCAAAACAACGACGACTCCTCAAACTGCTGCACGACGCTGGCAGACGCAAGCTCGGCGCTCCGCCTCAGACCTTGAGATTTACACAAATGCACTTTGTGCAAACACACGCACCTGCACGCACACAGAGCAAATAAAAATTCAAAATTAATGTTGAGTATCCACAAATTCTCTGTAAATATCTTTATAGTGTATGCCTTCTCTGCTTATACAAATGCACAAACACACTCTATCATGTTGACAGCTTTATAAGTAGATTTCACTTTCATCTCACTCTCTTCTGGACACGCACACACACACTTTCAGGCACACACACATATACGCAGCCACATCCCCGTGGAATCCATCTTCATTTGCTACGTTTGAGAGCAGCCCTGAGATCCAGCGTGCTTCTCCTCCATACGTCAGCCTTGTGTCTCCAGACGCTCCTCCATGGTCTTCTCTGCTGTCTAATCAGAGCAGCGGTGTATCACCCAAACCAAAGGCAAGGGCATACTCCTCTCTCTCAATTATCTCCCTACAGATTAAACTAAAAAGTCCTGATTTATAACAAAACATTGAGTAAAAAATATTACCTTATCTGAGTTATTGGCTAAAACAACACGAGTTAGCAGCGTGACTGAGCAGAGGTCAATCTGGGAATGTGAATGTGTAAAATCCAGGCTTTCCATGACACCCAAAAGCAAAAATATGACTGTCCACACATTTATTATTTGAGATAATAATCATTTTTATTATATTTTAAACTAGAATTTATTTAAACAAGTTTGTTAGGTTGCGAAATAAACTTAAAATAAAATAAAAAAGATGCATGACTGTTAATCTAGGACAATGGGCCCAGTCAACACAATAATCAAATTATCACAGCATATTTGCACTACATTTAATTGAAAGTAAATTAATAAGTATGTTAAAATGTTTCAAGTCTTTTTGCATTTAAGCAGTGCTGCAGCAAAGTCGACATGTCGATGACTTTTCTGAAGGAAAAGCTCAAAAGATGAAGGATGAGTAGTTTAGTTTGTTTTTCTGTAAAAAAAAACAAAAACCCTGATTATTAGCACTTAGGCTACGTTCACACTGCAGGTCTTAAAGCTCAATTCCGATTTTTTGATCAAATCCGATTTTTTTGTCTGCTTGTTCACACTACAAATAAAATGTGACAGCAAATGTGTTTAGACCCAGACCAAACAATATTCTTTGACTGCTGGCCCTTAATATAAAGACTTCGGACTTCACGTTTCCCAATTTTTGCTTTAAGTTATTTTGTTATTTACATAACAATGTAAATAACCTAATAATTATCCTTATTGCTGTTTTAGAGAGGAGCGGTGCTTCAAAGGATAGTTGCAGATTTCTGTCAGAATCTGCAGATCATACAGTACAAATAAAATGTTCACGTTGTCTTCCCAACAGTTTCACTAACATCTACACTGGATGGCCAGGAAGCGTTCACAATGTCTTCTCCGGCGCTGATAATTGGCGTCTGTCTTGTGTCAGTGACGTAAAAGATGGATTTAATGCGACATGACCGTTCAAACAGCAGTCGCTTTCTAAAACATCAGATATGTATCGGATTCAGTACCACATACGAAAGTGACCCAGATCGGATTCGAAAATATCGGATTTGTGCCGTTCACACTGTCATACCATGATCGGATATGGGTCGCATAGGGTCAAAAAAATCGGATTTGATGCGCTTTCGCCTGCAGTGTGAACGTAGCCATAGATGTTGAAAATATGCACTCATACTGCAATTTATATGTGCATGTGGTATATACAAATGCACAAATGTTTATGAGTGTGCTTGTTATACGGTGACCCATCCAGTCGGTCTGTGGTGACCTGTGCTTAATGGGCGTCTCTCTACAGCTGTGTTTATGTTACTTGAGCAAAGCCGAATCGTTTTTGGGGCTTTTGGTAGTCTAAATGAAAAAGATCGTGCTCGTAGCAAAAGCTTAGATAAATGTTTCTATTTCCCAACCTCTGGCTGCAGGTGTTGTCCAGGGTGCTGATATCAAAAACTGGTTGATGTTGATAATGCTGATCATTGCTATATGCTGAGGTTATATGCTGCACTGCACTAAGAGAGAGCGAGACAGACAGAAAGAATGTGAGATGGGTACAACGTGGCAGTCAGGGCCCAAAAATGTCTGTCCCAGAGTTGATACACCTGTGATGAGTGGAGGGTAGACAGGTGGTCATTTGCTATGTCGTGGCCAGCTGCAGCTGATTGCGGCACGGTGCGATGCATAAAACATAACCTATCATTTTTAATGCACTCATTCAGTTACTGTGAATGAGAATCAACAGGGGGGACATCAACAGTGGAAAAAAATCGACGTAGCTTTCACGTCTGAAAAATAATGACGTGACAGTAACTTCGTAAAGCTGCATTCTTTTTAATGGCCATCAGGGGGCGATACCTGGTGGGTGCAAAGTGCCAGTGGAACTATTGGAAAACAACCCTCAGACCTGAACTCAGTAAGCACTTTTGTCAGACGTGCATTTCAGGCCACCTTGAATAAAACATGAAGTCCATTTTACAGCAGGATTTTCCAGGATCTCCTTATCGGCTCGCAACTTGTGACTGACCCGTCGTTTGCTAACGACAGCGGAGAAAATCCAATGAACAGAACAAGCCAGGATCAGCAGGGGAAGGCCACAAATCAGTGGCTTACATTACATGTAGTTAAAACCATTGTTTTTACTGTCTATTAAAGGAACAGCTAGAGACACAGAGAAAGGCAGGCCGGCACCAAAGCCGTGGGAATAACTAACAATCATGGAGTAGTGCACACAGAAAAATGACACCATCAGCATTAAGATTTGTTCCCCATCGGACTCAGCTTCACAGCCACTGGGTACAAAAATCTCTCAGGAAACCGTAAATAAAAGTAAAGGACGACTGCACCCTGATGGGCATTAGCTCCTGGACAGCATTCAGTTGATAATATAGATGCAGTAAGTCAGCCAATAACAAAACCTGCTCACCTGTTAGCAGAAAATGACCGAGGTGGTTTAAAGCAATAAGGGTTTGCTACAGGTTAAAGAATTTTCTTCAAGCAGCCGGCGCTCTCAGATGAATATGCTTCCATGTGGTTGTCGCTGGTCTTTGGAAGCAAATTACAATTAATTCTGGTCTTTGGCACAGCTCAATGTGTGACTGGGAGCATGTTTGCCTGCGTCTGTCTGAGCGCACACAGCCAGGTGTGCTAAGCGTGATTAATACTTTGGCAGACGACCGAGCAGAAAAGCAAAATTAGATTAGAAAGACAATTAAATTTGTGAGAGATGTACCTGTGTTTTTCTTTTGGGCAACTGCTACCAGAGTTGGAATAAACATGCAAGCATATATATGTGTATATATGAAGCAGAGGCATCTTTATGTGTAACTCAGAACTGAGGAGGGTCTGAGGGCCTGTGCAGCTGTGATGTTTGCCGAGCTAAGCTAAAGCTAAAGCTAAGCCGGGATACAGGGTAGTCTGTCAGTGTGCCAAACTGGCGCTCTCCTGCGGGAGCTCATTAGCTTAGCATTCTGCCTCAGTGGTCCCGACATGAATGAAGGAAGCGCAAAGGCAGAAACAGGCATTCGTGGTGCTGCCTCCCACACCAATCTGCCCCGCCTCCCACCCTACTTCCCTATCTTCTTCCTTATTTGCAGTGACGCCTTTATTTCATCTCGCACTCAATCTATTTCACTCCAAAAATGCCTGCCGATGAGCCAAACGGCCCTTTCAAACATCTCTCCGACTGAAGCCGCTTCACTCGGCTTGCTCGCTGTTTTCCTTCCACTTTAATGGCAGCTCAAACAGAAAAATAAAGCATTTTTCTCAGGTTTAACAATTTTCTCCTTTTTGTCGGAGCTTTGGTGCACCATCTGTTTCTCCCTTACAATTAGCCCACTCTGTCTGACAGCCAGAAAGACGTTTACATCTACGCCGTGCAGCAGTGGAGCCGCACTATTTCGAGGCCCGAGCTACAAAAGACAGGTGAGTCCTGTTAATAGACTTGCAGAGGCAAAGTCCCACTTGAAAAAAGACGTCTCATCTGAGTAGTGCTCTTTGACAGCAATGAATGAGTGGATCCTGATATAGGGACTTTAATTAGAGGCTTTTTAACTGATATGTCAGCTGTGTTAGCAGATTATTAAAGAGGGAATTCCCAAGCTGGAACCTCTGTGAAAATCAAACTTTGCTCCCAGATCTAGAGCCGGTCAGGCCACTTCTTGCGGGATGTGCTGCCTTTGCTACACAACTTCTTTAAAGAGTGTGTCAGGTTTTTAAATATTCCATGTTAAAGTGCACTTAAATATTTTAGAAGATGCAAAGTCTTCCTTACCTGTCATTCAGATGACACCACTGGAAAACAAAGAAGCCCCAGAGCCACAAAAGTGAAACTGCGTGTGAAAATATCGGCCCATGAGCTCCGTGAAAGCATACGTCCATTATTCAGCAGTTCTTGAAGAGCAGAATATCAAAGCCCTCACGCCTCCACTGTAGGGAATTTTTAGAGTTTCAGGAAGGAAACTTGTCACTGCACTGCACGCATCAGAAAAAAAAGAAGGAGCTTTTGATCATTTACAATCACAGGATGGCATGCATTATTCTGCACCGCTCACACATCATCTGCAACGCGACAGGCAGCTGGATTATTAATCAAGAGATCTGCCATTTGTGAGTCACTTTAACGTTCACTGAGGGGAAATGGCTGAGCGATTTGTTCGAAATCACCCAGATCCCAACGCAAACTGGATCTACACGCAACAACAACAAGAAAACTGAATAAAAATGACTCAAACTTTGTTACACTGCAAGAAGGTGAAGACTAAATTTGCACTTTAAGCTCTTCTATTGCTAAGGTTTCAAGTTTAACCAGGGAGAAGGTTGTAATCATTACAGAATGGTACAGAACCAGCCAGGATCAGCTGGGGAGGGCCGGGGATCAGATCCCAATCCTCTCCGACATATTTCACATGCATTTCTTTCAGTCCCACTCAAGCTGCTGTACATACACACACACACTGAGAAGAAGAAAAAAAATGTTTCAAAGATTTATGTTGGTAAAAAGAACAGAAGAAGAAAACAGGAAAGAAAATATGGCGAAGACTTCCTGTCATTTTTGAGCAGAGCTGAGTTACAGTGGAGGGTCGTGCACCCTAGAGGCAAGACTATCTTTGAAGAGCAGCGACATCAAAGCCCATTTACTTACTCGTATTCATTTTTTAATCAGCGTATCCCTGCCGGTCATCGGAATTCTCTGCTTACTGTTTTTCCCCTCACTGGATAAAGTGAGTGATTACCAGACACACGGAAGGCTTTGTCTACCTGAATGCACACACCTGAGTTTGAAGCTCCACGTGCTCGCAGAGAAATCTGCTGCATATGTCATACGTACAGAGCCTCACCTTAGTAGAAAAGTATTTTTATGCATGAAAAAAGTAAAAGGATGTTTGAAACATGCAAGCACATACCATGAAACTTGTCTGAAACTTCATCTGGGATTGTAAGGTTACTTTGACTTCAAAAAAAGAACAAAACCCACAATGGGTGATGGGCCAAACTATTGTACACAAGTAATCAACAGTATACCTTACAGTATTCACTTGATTATCAGAGGGCATGAGAACCTGTGTTAAAGCAGTTCTGTTAGTTTGCAGGTCTGGAGCATTGAGTGTAGTGAACATCCCAGCAAATTTACCCCAAGGTCTGACCCTGCAGTGCACAGAGAAAATCATGAGGTACATCTCAGACTCTACAGAACTCAGTTAGCATGTTACGTGTTAAAGTGCTGAACAAGTTTGGCACAAGTTGTGTTGTTTGATAGGTGCTGCAAATTCCCATAGGAGACAATGATGTTACCATTGACCATCAACAATAAAATCTAGCAGCCAGAGGAGTCGCCCCCTGGTGGGCATTGCAAAGAATGCAGGTAATAAAAGCTGGCCTGTTCTCATTTTTATTTCATGAAGTGTTTTAAAACCAGGACACTGTTGTGTTTTTACCCAAACCTTCATCTTTCCCTAACCTTACTTAACCAGTGCTCTTTTTTGTCATCCACAGCTGATTAAAAGGGAGTTTTTACACCCCGCCCCCAACTGCCAAGAGCTTGCTTAAAGTAGATCATCTGATCGCTGATGTTTCCCCCCCTAATATCGTGGTGTCTTTATCTTACAATGCAAACCACCTCGAGAATATTTTGATATAGATGCAAAATATGGCTGTACTGAATTGAATTAAATGTGACAAATTTAAATTAGATTTGTCTTATTACTATTTTATTACATTATCAGAGAAAGATTAGAAGTAAATGGCAGCAATTCAAATGTTTTGTTTAATTTGCAGGGAAGTGGTGTGAAGCTCGTTGATTGTCTGCAGCTGGAATCGATGCACATTGTTATTTCCGTTACCGCGACCTCTGACACTCAATTGAATCCCTGCAGGTTTTGTCGGGCTCTTCCACCCAGCGGACAGCAAAGCTGC
>NW_005187728.1:288099-307341 GCF_000239375.1 Pundamilia nyererei
CACAGTTTCAAAGCGCATACACAGAATAGGTTCAAGCGGGGGAGGGTTATCCTCTCTCTGTCGGCACCAAGACACGCATACGGTGGAGACTCATCGCAGCAGAAATACACCCACAGATGTCACAATTTAAACAACTCACTCAGACTTCTAAGAAAACAGTAGCATTTTATTTCTACCAATTTAACGCACTGATGTAAGAGAGAAACTGTACATCTTTAACCTTAATTGCACCACAGTGCACTACGCATGATGTCAGTCTGAATGAATCAGCCACCAGGCACCACTAAAAGATGCTCCAGGTTTTCCCACATGATCAGCTGCACTGGTAAATATCAATAATATCAAGGAAACAAACACTGTTGACTTTGTTAAGTAGAAAAGAGAGTTATGAGACATTTTAGCATCTTTCATCTAATTGCTTTGGCTTTACGCACTCATCGGTTTCATTTCCAGATACACGACACCTCTCTTCACATAGAAAAAATAAAAATGTTTAAATTGGAAATATATGACCTATGAACTATCAGGTGGATATCAGCATTTCAGCAGCTAGATATCCATGAGGATATACTGCTGGAGCATTAATGTTAAATTTGTAGGTTTTATTGGGTATACAGAAATGCCACCATATTCAATAATCAGCCACATTATTAGGTTCAACTGTTCATTAACACAAATACCAAATCAGCCAATCACATGGCAGCAACTCAATGCATTTAGGCAACTAGATATGGTCGAGACAAGCTGCTGAAGCAAAGGCCAGAGGACAACGGTCAAACTGCTTTGAGCTGAAAGGCAACGATAACTTGAATCACCACTTGTTGCAGCCTGAACATACAGCAGGTCTAACCTTGGAGCAGCAGAAGACCACACTAGATACGTCTACTGAGGCTACAATTCAAACAGGCTGACCAAAATCGGACACTAGAAGATTGCAAAGATGTTGTCTGGTCTGATGAGTCTCGAGTGCCGTGTGATATGAGGATGGTAACGTCAGAATTTGGTGTAAACTTGAAAGCAAGGATCCATCCTGCCTTGTATCAGCTCATTCCTGAAGAATAACTAGTAAACCTCAAATCATCTCACACTGGTTTCTTGAACACAACCAGTCATTCCAGTAAAGCACCTTTCGGATGTGGTGGAACAGGAGACTTGCATCATGGATGTGCACCTGACAAATCTGCAACAGTCCCAACACTTTTCTTTCTGAAGTAGTTCTTCAGGAAGCAGCTGACACAACTAATTACCACCGGATGGAGGTTCATATTTCCTGTCGTGACATCATATTAATCCCATGTGACAAGGAAGCAGAGGTCGCAGGCTACCCATCATCCTTAGATTAATGTGACAATAGGTTACGTCCATGCTGCTGTCACGCCTTCACCAAGCATGCCAAACAAAGCGCGGAAGAGTCGCTGTTATTACTCCAGCTATTGTTTCCTCTTCTCAAGTTTGACAAGCTGTTTACTCTTTTTGTTTTCTATCAGCAGGACGACGGGAGCGTCAGGGAATCTGCTTCCATAAGCTTATTTCTTTGAAATCATGAGGCATGTGGCACAATGTGTTCGCTCGCCGATCACAACAAAAGCTGTAAGGATCTCTCTGTATTATGGATCGCTGCTTGATCTGTCACTTTTTATCTGTCACTGTCTCCCTGTTAATTTCACCCACATGTGCTGCTACTTATTGGTCTAATTTATTTATTGTTAGGGGAACATCCTTTCATGTTTCTCGATGCTGCCGCCATTTTTGCACACAATGCATACCTCCTGCTTGACTGCATCTCCTAAAGCAAATGCATGCAAGTCTGATCCCTTATTGGATCTGACATGTTAAAGCAGCTGTGTTTCTGCTCCTGCTTTGCACATAAATAATGCAAACATGCAACATGCAAGTATTGTTTCTGTTGTGCATGACGGGAAACCTGAGAATCATCTGTTTAGTGGATTGATCTCCCATTTGCAGTTTCAAGGGTTTTTTTTATGGTCTTTTATTTGCCCCCCACCCGCTGTTAGTTAAAGAAAGCGGCTTAATGACAGACAGAGCAGAGGGCTGTGTTCTTTCCGCATTAGCCGATATGTAGCCATTACAGCCGTCCCTGCGCTTGGCAGCCTGACAGTTTAAATTGTGGAGAGAGAAACAGCAACTTCATTTAACATTACTCAAGCTAGATTGCACAGTGGTTCCCTCACACACTTTGTTTTTGCCACCTCCTCACAGGTTTCACTCCAAACTCCTCTATTCAGTAATTTCAGGAAGCAAAGAAAATAAAAAAAACATCTCTGTGAGGTCTGATCTAAAGAGGAAACCATCGCACGACCCATACTCACTCAACCAGCACAGGTTCTGGGGCCAGTCTGCTCTACTGTTGTTGATTCTGCGTCAATAAAACCCCCATTCAAAGCGAGCAAATCACTGCAATGCACAAAAATGTTGTATCTTAGAAAAATACAAGATTGTGAATGCCAATGACTTGTTTTGGCATCTCCGCAGCAGGACCGAGTGCAGCTTCCAGTGCCAGAGCCGTCTCAGCATGTGCTGAACACAAGATTGATTGCATAATTTGCTGCATCTATTTGAAGCTATAGACTTGCTGGCAAATCATTTGTTTTCCAGTAAAGTGCACAAGGACACACAGGAAACAGTTAATTAGTTAAAAATTCCAGGCAAATATGAAATTTCTTTGTGATTCAGGCGACGAGTGCAGATGTAATATCACGCACATAGAAATATGAGACTAAAAAGTTGCAAAACTTGGAGCAGAGCAGCGTCAATATCATGCACATAATTGGGTCTGAATGACTGCAGCAGGCAGTGATCATTGGTCTTTTCACAGGAGATACTCTGACATAAACAGAGGCTCTGTTCCAACTAATCCCAGTTTAGAGGCATGTCAGTACACTTCACAAGAACTTAAAGTTCGGACCTCCTGACAACGGCGCATCTTGATCATTTAGACCTCTGCTCTTCCTCCTGTGAAAAGAAGCCTAATCAGCTCACAAAGGTGAGGTGTATCTTTCACTAACCTTAGATGATATAGTGTAAAGCCACAAGCAAATATAAACTAGGATTTTCCAATGAATTACAATTTGAAATAATAACATTACGCATCCGATCTTTTTATGAACAAGAATATGTTTATTAGTGGATTTAAGTTTTCACATTTAAGTGCACCCATTAAGAGACCAGAATAAAATGTTCTCCAACCAATAAATCTCACTCTGTATATGCGTATTTATGCACTTGCAGTCATATCCAGTGCTGTGCAATTGTAATACTGGTGAGCTCATGAACAGCAGACTGAGTAAAGAGGAATATTTTAAAGCAATCAAATCATAGCCAAGCTTTCGCTGCAAAACAGGAGGAAGCTAATTTCCATGTTGATCTGTCTTCATCTAATTCTAAAGTGTTAATTTCCATCTAAAGGCTCCGCAGCTAAACATGGCTGCTGAACCTTTCCTCTATGTGGGTATTCCTGCTTATGCACGTCTGTGCACGGATATACACACATTTGTGAATCTATGTATCCATATCTGCAAGCACTGTATTCCTGTGAGCATGAGCATTATGCAACGGAAGCAAGCATATGCATCTATGTGTCGTGTACGGTGTGTTTGTGTGTTTAAGACTCCATTTCAGTCATTACACCTTCAGTCACACCCACTTAAAAGAAATTAAAAAAAACAAAAATAGGTCCAAATGATACCAAAGGTCAAAGCAGGAGCACAAACACCTGCTAATTGGTGAGCGATGAAAGGTGGCTCAGTTGATATGGCTATAAATACGGATGAATAACTGTAGTTTGGCATTGAGGTTTTGCAAACATAGCCAAATTGCAGCTCACCCTCCCAGTGACCAAATATAACTACAGTGCCTTGGCTGATGCTTATTGTGGTGGAGGATTCACACTCCAAGGGAAGTTAGCAGGAGGAGTAGGAGGAGATATGTACATGTTGTGCAAAAGTCTGTTTGAATTTGGCTACAAGTCTTCAAGATTCACTAGTTTGGCTCCAAAAAAATCTGGCTGCTAATCTTTGCAGAATAAACTGAGATAACTGAGTTGCCGGGGTTTTAGCATCTTCAGTAATAGAGTACTTGGTGGGGATCCCACCCTCTGTGGATTACTTGTCCCACCTCTGCTATAGTGTTTTTATCCCCACCATAGATACATCTTTTCTCCCTCTAAGCTTTTTAGCCCTGAATTTCGAAATATCTAATCTATAGTATAAACAGCAATAAAATCAGAAAGTGACTTCCACCTTTAGCATTTGACATGCTCTTGACAGCAAAGATAACACTGTGACGGGGCATTAAACTTTTTAAACCCCTATGCACCACCGATAATTAGCGAGCATTAGCATGCTAAACTAGCAAAAGCAAAACATATCTATAAACTATCCAAGTATTAGCACATTAGCCACATAATTGCAACCTTGTTACCACACTGACCCTAAGGTCAAAGCACCTTTCTGTCATACTTTTAAATCTGCTAGCTTTAAAACTTCTCATATATACACAGACTGTTTATATACTTATATTTTTTCTGAGATTTCTAAAAGATGAAGTCGAGCAATTACTCAAGATAATGCATCTATTAGTGATACATTTGTCATTTAAAATAATAAAGTGCTTATAGTATATATAATTTGTTAAATAGCTTAAATGCTCACCATGTCGTTAGCTAATGCTAGCACCAGAAAGGCTATAGGGCAGAAAGCATCTTTTCTCTAATGTTATTTGTAGTTTTCAGTTACACCTTGCTTAGGTTTAGGAAAAAAAACTACATGGTTTGAGTTAAAATATATTGTATAAGAAATGTTAACTACATCTAAGAAAGCCAGTCTGATGCAAAGCCCCGGAGCAAACTCCCTGCTTCATCTTTATGTGCTATCTTTCTGGATTATTGCAGACGTCTTTTATTCAGTACCATGATAGAGATCAGTGTTTTTCTTGGTATTTGAACTAGTTGCAACTGAAAAAGGTCAACTTTTTAAAACTCCCAGCGATTTACTGATCCCATATATTGATGAGGGTTAGGGGGCTGGGGGTTGCCTGTCACCGCAGTGTTTTTCAGGTTAAATAGTAGAACAGTGAGGGACGTTGCTGTCGAGCTGTGATTGGGATCCCGTCTTGGCTAAAAGCGGGATTATGACTGAGCCGCTCTAAGCCAGCACTGTTGCATTTTCATTCAGCTACATCCTGCGAATCTGCCTCATTTTTATCACGTGAAAAGACCCATTGCATGGCTGAATATAAAGGCTGGTGGACAGATCCTCCCACAGAAAAAAAATCTAATGCTCAGAGAGGCCAAATCATTTAATGCATCACAATCAAAGCTGGAATAGAAGCTCTTGTTTATCGATTGTGGAGATTTTTTCACTCATGAATAAACCCAGTGATTCGGAAGGTGCCAAAGTTAATCTGCTTTGCATAAATAAATTGTTAAGCCGCATCTGTTCCTTCGACAAGCTTGAAATCAAAGTGAGGAAGTCAGAAAATTACCCCATTATTTATACACTACAGAAACACCTGAACATGTAAATAAAATGACAGAAATTAGCTTTCTTTCTATGCAAATTCTGCAAGGGGTGGCGGAAGGGAGGCTTTCATGAAAGCGCTAGTTTAAAGTGAACTGCGATCACACAGGCAATATCTCTGCTCATACAAATTCATTCAACACTTTATGGAAATGAACACTAAGCAACGAAATGAGGTGGGGTCACAGTGCATGGTAACATGAGAATGCTTTCCCAGAAGCAGACTGGGGGATTCAAGGACTTGTCAAGGGAAAATCACAGGAACAGTTTTCACAGCATTTCATGTCAATTTAGTCTTCTGCCTTTTTGATTATGTGAAGAGACATATTCATTGTAGAGAGTTCCCCTATTGGCTACTGTATATTCTGTTTATCTGAAAGGAAAAGCATGCCACTCAGCACACTGACATAATTCAGCAACTATGGATAAATTGCCACAAGATTTCGTACAGACACTTCAGGATAATCCTTTGATCCTTTTTGTTGTTGAACAAGTGTTGGTAAGTTATAATGGCATTAAGCCTGGTTCAGTACCATTTCCAGTACAAGTATAACAGAAAGCTGCAGAATATAAACAGTGTCGCCCTATGTGGACAAAATGCCACAGATTAGCTCAGGTGGTAGGTTGCAGCAACTCCTTGTTTTCACTTTGAAGTTGGCCGCTGGTAACTTGTGGACATTCCAAGCTCCGGTTACCTAGGTAACACTCTAAAGTATGGACAGCAAGGTCATATGTTAGTCAATGCTAACCTGTGCTCTGATTCGTAGTCACTTTAAACACTCGCCTGGAAGTTGAGAAAAGCATATTTGGGTCCTGCCAATTTCACATGGCCAGTGGTCGTAGTCGCGTCAAGTCACCAAGCATCACTTACCTTCTGTGGCTGTGGTCCAGCATGTGAAGCCAGCATAACTTTCTAGTGTTTTGAGACCTTGGTGTTTTATTTATTTTTCCTTTTTAAAAAGAAATGGAGATGAATTGGTCATTTGTACATTTATTCTATTTTTTTTCCTTTAAGATTTTATTTGCAGTGTTCACAGGGAGTATTGGATTTTGAGAGGCAATTTGCTCTTCTTAATCTATACATGAATATATGAAGTTACAATTTCCTCTTGTTCACTTACACCCTTGATCTCTGAGTCAGCTACCTAAAAAAGAAAATAAACCCAGAGTGAGGATTTCAATTAAGGAGTTAATGTAGTGGTGCCAGTGGGTAGCATACAGAAATAGACATTCCCAACTGCCTCCCTGACTCCCACTCCCCTTGCTTCTTTCCAGCTGTTTTTAAAGAAACAACCATCCATCACCAGCCATTTTAAAAGCTGGTGTGCGTGTGGACCTGCGCCAAGTGAACAGCTAGTGTCTGTCTTGTTCGCCTGCGTGTGTCTCCCAGGTGACACATCGCATCTCGTCACAACGGTGACTCACATTCGCTCAGAGTGGTCCAAGGTTTGAGGAGCGGGAACACGAGGAGAAGCACATGGCTACAAACCCAGCGACTTACTGTTACTGTGTCTGCGCATGAATGCACTAACATGCTCAAACACACCCAAAGGTGTTTGCTCACTCTCAGGGGCACCAAACCAGGGAGCGATACTAAATGATTTAAGGAGACAGAGCTGGACAGCAGCCCTGGAACATACCGCACATTATGCTGTTGTTTTTCACTCTTAGAGCTGCTTCCAAGTGGCGCTTAACTTCTGTGCATGTGCAGAAACCCTGTTTTTGGCCTGCCACATCACATTTCGCCCAACCAGCTGTGTGAAGTCTTTTGGAAAGACTGTGGCGCTCATGATTAACTGACTGATAAGAGGAAGCGGAACAACCAAGTAAAGAAAGGTCACACCGCTGTTGGGAACAAGGCTCCGGTCTCCGGTGCTCCACTTGTGCTTTTCCGGAGTCTGTTTTGTTCTGGTGTGAGCTGGATGCCCTGCAGGCTGCCTTAAATGGGTCGGCACGAGCCGTCAGAGCCTGAATCATCCTCGAGACCTGCAGCTGTAAGTAAGTCACATAGAAGCTGATTATTTAATGTATGAGGATAATGTATTTAATTTGGTGTTTGCATTCATTGTAACTTGCTCTGCCTAGGCTTAGGAATCAGCCAAGCATAAGGTAAAGGATCTGTTTTGTTTTTTAATCTCATTGTGAATTTGTCTGTATAACTGGCTGCTAAAAGATTTAATCTTTCCTTTGTTTCCATTACTTATGATATGGATCCATGTAGACATCTTAAAGGTTAGTAATATGCTTAAACTCCTATATAAAATTGTAGCCATGGATATTATACATCCGCAGGCCTTTTTTCTTCTTGTGTGGGTCCATAATTCAAAAGCATTTGTGCAGCTCCGAGCAACAGACATACTGTTCATCATATAGGTTCAGAGAAATGCTTCAACACCGAGACTGAGAAGGGAGAGAAAAATATATGGTTCAGCGTCTCCCCCCCCCCCACCCCCCAATCCACCCACCTCACAAGAACAGCACAGTAATCAATTCCGTTTAGTACAAATCCAATGCACTTAAACTTCCAGCACGAATAACCAGAGGCTGCAGAGCAGAGGTACATTTATCGATAAAGCAATTAATTCAAACCACTCCTCCTCTGGCTGCTGCCTGCCCCATGTTTGGGAAAAGGGGGCTTTCAGGTACCTGTTACTCCAAAGAAAAAGAAAAAAAGTAATATAGCATTTAATTAAAAGGTTCATTTAAGGCCATAAAGTTGGGTTAAGTTATAAGATACGGTGGAAAAAAAGTCAAAATACAATGACGAGATGTTACAATAGAATTAATTTAAATAGGCACTTAAACTTTACTTGACGTCTACTGGGTTAAAATAAATAAATAAATGCCTACCACTAAGGGCTTCTGGGTAAATGTAACGTCGCTGCTCGTTACTTTATTTGCGTCGTGACTGTTTTAAAGAGTTGTAACGTCATTTACGGCAGCACACTGCTGACTTCGCGGTCCACTGCAATCTTAATAGAGACTGAGGGAGCACCAGTCCGTCCACTGGAGTGGAGGGAGACAGTGGAAAAAGAGCATCCAGCAGAGCTTCTCTCGTCTGTCACCGCCGTCAAGTCAAACGTTAAAAGCTGGGGCACTACCGGAATTGAAGTTGTCACTTTCAACATAAAAGCGCAACTTCACTGAACGAAGGTTAGGTGAGTACTGAGCTGAAGGCTGTGCATATTTCTTTGCTTAACAAACATACGATATGGGAAATAATTATATCCCTACGTTTAACGAAGTCTAAACTTCTTGGTAGACCCTTGAAAAGCGACATGATCAAAGGCTGTGGCTTTATTTTGAAAATATCCACCGGTAGCCGCGCTCTTATTTTGTCCGGCTTCGCGCTCCCTGTGCCTCTCAGAGCTCGGTCGGCTCGCAGAGACAGCAGGATGCCAAAGGGAGCACTCCGGCACACGGCGTCCGTTTTACCGTCTCCCCACGTCGTCTCTCAGTCACGGCAACTCTGATGGGCGTTTTTATCTTGCCTTTACCGCCCTCGACGCTTGGATATTTTCGGAAGCCACGAAATGAAGCGAATGAATGTGAGCAACAAGAAGTATCCTGTTGTTGTGCCTGTCTCCAGCATCACTAGTAGTCAAGTACTCTCTGTGGATGCGGTGCCCCTAAGTGGTTGTAGTTGTCTGATTCTTAAGAGGATTTGATGTAGTGATCAGTAGTGGACTACCCAACTTTTTTCCCCCTCCCGCCTTTTTGTTGTCTATTTTTTTCTTTTTGAGGTTTTCCGTCTTTGAAACAAAGATTTCAGGATAGACCAACTCCGGAAAACCGGCGACTTCACATCTGCTCCCGGCGGAATAACCATTGTTAGCGGTTATTCGCCTTTCACAAGCATCGTCTCTGGGGTGGGAACACGACTGATGCTTGCCTTGTTCGTCCATACGAGTTTTGTATCGTCTCGTTCTTGTTTGTCTGTTTGTCCCACAGTGGCATGAAAATTCATGAATGCGTCCAAGGACATGTATACAAATTACGCATGCACCATGACGGTAGTAGTCTGTGCGTAATATCCTATTATTATACCCCTACTACACGAATGCAATAACAAAACATATTCAGTCTCATACCTGTGTTTGGAGAAGATTTGACAGATCCATCCTAACTTGATTGGTGTGTGTGAAGCATGGACGTTATGACTATGACAAGGTAGACTACTAGATCATGTTTTATAAATAGATTTTAGAGTATTTTAAGTAAGCTTAACCACCTTAAGACTAATTAGGGTTCATGCCATACCAGTGCCTGTAAAGGTGATCAAACTTAGTAGCAAATTATAATAATAAAATAATAGCAAACAGCTATTAGACACAGCTCCATGCCTTTGCCATAATTAACGCTCCCTGCATGCGTGCGTGTGTGTGGATGGATCAGGTGAATCTGCGCGCAAACATGCATGTGTTTTCCATGTGCCTGCCTGTGGGTCCCTGGCCGTGCTAACATGCCCTCCTCCCTCCCTCCTTTCTGTGCGTGTGTACAGCCACGCTGGAAGTCGCCTCCTATGTGGCCGTCGGGAGTGGGGAGCAGGCAGCCCTGCCCGCGGGAGTCTGCGCTGCGCAGGGCGGCCATCAGCGGCAACATCAACGCCCTGCCGCCGCACCACGTCCCCACCGGCCGCAGCGTCCGGGTCTTCATCTGTGCCAACCCCGACGGTAAGAGTGTCAGCGTGACACCCCCCCCCCCTCTCTGCCTTCCTACCCACCACCCCTTCCTCCTCCTCCTCTACCTCTCCCTCTTTTGAAGCCCGTGCACCCTCACAGTGACACAATGCTCTCGAGTATTTCACCATATTCTTCATGTCTGGAGCCGTACTCTGGCTTAAAAAGAATTTCTGGGTGAAATCAGCCACGCTCATTTCAAGACAGCGTCTCAAAAGTGCAGCAAGAGGCTCGTGCAGCTCCGCCGCTTTGAAGCTCGGGGTCCTGTGATCCACTATTGATTCAGGTCTCCTTTGGAAAGACGGGTCAGGACTCTCAGATTGAGCCACAAGCTGCGACATTTAAAGACCGGCTTACTTTAGCGGCTGGCGACGTCTCAGATGAGGTTACATTAGACCATGTGACAACTTTGACTCAAGTGAAATTGTGTATGTCACTGATGCAATATAGAGCAGACTGCTTTCAACCTAGCAGAGTGCAAGACAGTCGGGTCGTGAGGGAGACACCCAGTTGCAGCTCTGTATTTGAATATGCCCTTTGGGTAAGGGGGTAAAAATAGGCTCTGCAAAACTGGAGTAAACAAGGCAAGGGAAGTAGAGTAGGCTACGAGAGAAAGGGATGGAGGGAGAGTGGAGGAGGAGGAGAGAAGCAGGGCACGCCAAGGATTTAAAAAGAGAGTTTGCCTTTGTCGATACGTCACTGTCATTTGCCTTCCCTCACTGAGCAAAATTGCTCTGGACCCCAGAAAAACCTGAATGAGCTGACCCTGGATTATTGCACTGTAATGGCCCCTCACCGCTGAAAAGTCTGGCATTGTTTAGCCACCTGTAGCTGAGTCAGATGTTTAAACCGTACCGCCTCAGCACGAATTTAACGCTCCAGTCTACACGTGGATTGAAAATAAGGACGAGGGGGACGTTCCGAGGAGTTCTTTTCACACCGATCGCACTAATGGAAAAACCCGCATCTCAGCCCGAGGCATGAAGACAGCTAATTATGAGCTGCTGTTTTGAGATGCCTGGTATCCAGCTTCTAGTAATGAAGCCGTAGAGGTGCAGAGGCACAGCCGATTCTCCCTCAGCCTCACTTCGGTCAAATAAAACAGCAGTTCTGTGCGTTTCTTTTGGTTTCTTTGGTCAGAGATCAGGCAATTAGCCACATTATCACTTACATAACACGCTCGTACTGTTCTCTGGTACTTTCCCATACTTTTAAACTTTCTTGTTTATGTCTGCAGGCGCTGCATGCAAGGAAAGCATAAAAGAAAGGCTGTTATTAGTGGATGTCACCCAGGTCAGCCCACAGCCTGACTGCAGAGCTTCTTTCTGCATGTTCACTAGAGGGGGCTATCCATGCATTTATTTACTGCACTTCACACGACTGTACGTGCATTCAGACAGCTGTTGTGCATTATTGCACGTCGACATCACACTTTTACGTCGTTTTTCCGCAACTCATCATGTAGTGAAAAAGCGAGTCGGGATTGAGGCTGGAAACTCAGACAAAGGTCAAGTTTGCAGCCCTTTGTCTGAGCTGCATTCAGATATGGGAAGATGAGCTCTGCTTCCACGTGCAGGAGTTGATGGTCAGGTGGACTCACTCAATCTTTCCCTTGGTAACAGTTGGCGAAATATATGCTGCATATAACCCAATAGATTTACTATTTGTAATGTCAGACACTAGAAAGGGGAACAGCGCTGTTGGAAGTGATCACCTCGCTGTCGTAAAAGTGTAACTGCTTGGTTTTATTGCGCCTGATGATCCGGGGATCTCTGCTTTGACTTATATATATATACACAGACACACACACTTGCTACGTGTGTTACGGTGTAGGCTCTGCTGAATACAATGACCCTGATGCACCTTAATCAGAAAGCCACAGATGACCGCAGAGCACGGTCTCCGGTGCGTTCGCCCTCGCGGACCTCTGCTGTGTTTGTTTACATCGCCTAAAAAGGGGCACGACACTCAATTTGAGCAGTAATTTAAAAAAAGAGCACAAGATCACTGCAGAAAGTTTACTCGCCAGTGCGGCGATACAGACTCTATAGAGGCATTCGCGTCCTTGCCACAGTGTACAGCAAAGAAATCCCTCCTCCTGTGGATTTTAATGAATCTTGGCTCAGGTGGATCTGTGTGTGTGGGTACAGCCGATCAATTAAAAAAAACCCCACTATCTGTTCTTGCCAGTAGTCAGACGGCGGCAACAAACCAAAGAGAAATCTTTGGCCCGTCTTACCGGCCCATCTTTGTGTGTCTCGATTCATATGAACGTATCAATACAACTCCATTACCTTGCTCTAGTCACCCCAGGGGCTCTGTTACTGGGTACGCACTATAGCGAGGTATTTGTATGCAAGCTATCACATCACTTAAGCTGTTTAAAGTTGATAAAAGGCACCGGGCCTTTAGGGATACGATGCATGAAATCACCTAAACCTCCAACGCGCCGCCATCAAGGCTACAGCATGTCACCACAGAGACCACTAATTATATTACATTTCACCTTGCAATTATTCCCAGTGTTCCAGCTGGCTCTATTTAACTTTCTTTTCAGCTTGTTTTGTGGCTTCTGAGCGCAGATTTCCTTTAAAACAAAATTTATCCCTAATTCTTTCCTAATTTTTTGGGATTGAGTCTGGTGAAAGAAAACAAAAGAGAGAGAGTGGGAGGGAGGGAGGGATCGGCAGGCAGGAGCTGCAGGGAGATGGCAGGCGGAGAGGGTGGCTTTTGTTCAGTGAACTGCTCCTCCTGGGCCCGGCAAGTGCCGGAGTTTCGGGACGAGCCCAACCCCATTACGCGGCGAGTTTATGACACGTGCCGCCGAGGCGGTTTTTACCCTCTTGTGGCGTCTGCTTTCCTCCTGAGGGTAGAAAGGAAGCTCACACCGACTAGTTTGGCAGCAGCTTTCAGTGACCTCTTCTCTGAATTTTCCAGAGTGCTGCGGAGCAGTTCGGCAGCCTCCCTCCGGGAACGTTGTTCTGACAAATTCTGCAGCTGCCCTGTCATGCCCGTCTAACTCCCTGGGTGTTGGAGCCATTTCATGGAACGCACTGTAAAATATTTTGTCAGGAGTGACGGCGATGAAAGGAAGCAACGTGCTCCCATAATTCCTGGAAAACAGATGCGACTTGTAATCGGTTTATATTAAATAAGCCAATCGTTGTCTTTGTGTGTGAATGTGCACATAAACTGCACTTCAGAGACGGAGACGGGGCGCTTTTCAATCTCATATTGAAACTAGCACGCCCCAGTAAATGGTTTTTTGTGCGTCTTGAGAGATATTTTAAATTTGCTAATGGTTTCTGAGTCAGATTCACTTCCAGTTATTTAAACTTACTGATGGACTAAGTAGAGAAAGGCAACTTTCCAAACTAATCGAAGTAAAAGGAGGAAAGGAAAAAAGACACTTTAAAAGACGGGAACATCTTTTACAGTAATTTGTATTTGTGACTACAGTTGAAAACCGTAAATGTTGGTGCTTTGTTACACTTTTTTTTTTCTTTTTTTTTTTTGTTTGATTGAAGTCCGACTCGACTCGCAAAATCAGGATGGATCACGTCCCACTACCTCATCAACCTCACAGTCAACCTTAAATACTGCTGCGACTTGAATGAGGTGGCTGATCAGACTTTGGACAGTTCCATGCTGCCGTGTGTAAAGACTCAGTTCTGTAACATTTGAATTCAAGGCATCAAATACATTGTGAAAAAAAATTCTACATTTTTCAATTTCGAATTTTATGATTTTGCAAAAAAATTCCTCCTGAAAAAACATGCAGGGGCCAAAAACGGAGTCGACATCAAGTGATGATGAGCAGGTCCTGATGTTTCTAAGCAAGCAAAGGAAAAAACTGAGATTCTGGGTTCATCCAGTAATCAGGAGAAGGCAGCAGCAGGGAGAATTTCATGGTTCGATCCAGGAGTTGAAGCTGTATCACGGCCGCTTTTGTACATATTTCGGGATGTCAGCGGAGCATGGCGCAGGTTTCCATGACCTCCCTTTGGTGTAAAGTGTGGGTAACACAGTACCTTTTGTCTATATAGTGTGCTTGGTTTCCAGGTTTATGTGGCTGACAGCAGTGTTAAAGTTCAGCAACACGACAGACGATCCTGAAATGATTAATCACCTGCAGCCAGCGTTCATCCTCAGGATAGCTGTCACAGTAGCATCCATGCATGCAAAGGGGGCTGGAGTCACATACATAAACGACAAAGCAGAAATGGAAACGTGGAGAAAAGCCTGCAGCTCCAACACTTATTTAGCATCTACTTTACCTTAAGTTCATTTACAGTAATAAATCGTTTATGGGTTATTTTAATTGGTGAGTCTAAATGTACAGCAGGTGTGAATATGAGCGTCTGTCTCTCTGTCAGTCCTGTAACAGATTGGCGACCTGTCCAGGGTGTAACCCCCTCCCACGGCCCAACCACCATGACTCTGAACTGGATCGTTTCCGTAGTTACGTTGTCCTATCATCCCGTGTTAGACTGCCAATAACTGACACACTGGGGCAGGTCCGGGGAGGGTTTAATTGGCACTGCGCACCCTCCATAAAGCAGACTCTCCACACAGCAGGAGCAAGAGGAGGCGCACACCTGGGAGTTTAATTTGTTCCATGATGATGAGCCTCATTCACAGACACGGTTGAACAATTTAGCGTGCCAAAATTAGTAATGATCAATGGCGGGATATCATATAGACATAATATTTGCCTTTTTGCTCCTTTATACTTGTTTTTTTCTGTAAGCCTATAGCTCTGCTGACCTGTTCGGTCACCAGGAGTGGAGCCTGCAGCTTAAGATGACTCAACACAGAGATGCTTGACCCCTCTCTCCTCGGACACAGCCGAGTCTTTCACTAACAAATACAAACACCTGGTAGAAAAACAGTTGATGAGAGGAGATAAGCCAGCGTCTCTGCACGCACACGGTTACATTAAGTTCTAACTGAAAGTCAAATGAAGAGATGGAGACACTCTTTCTCTGATTTCTCTGGTTTTATTTGGAGTTTTATGCAGAGATACTGACACGAGGTAGATTGCTTTTAATATGACTCTTATAATTATTTTAATATAGCTTTAATGGAACTGATAGAAAAACATCACCTTGATTGGGAAGCTGCTGGCGATCCTGTGACCATCATCAGTCCATGAGGTTATGGTCCAGCTGCACATACAAAGCTTACACTCTGCATAGAATAGCAAACCTAGCTGTTGGTCTTCCTCTATAGTTCCTTCAAGCACTCAGTAAATATACTGCAGTTGTCTTCACAAAGGTCATACTGCATGCAAGTCGCCTAAAACGGATACTTTCAGGATTCAAATGAATGCTAAGATTAGAAAATGTTGATGTAAAGTAGATGTAAACACTGTAAGCCGGAATAAATGAGTCTGAATAAACAGTACTTTAAAAATCCAAAGCAAATGTAAACGAGCCCAATAGGCGTCTGATTGCACATTATATAAAAGGAGCATCGACATCCTGCACATCTGCTGATGTTACGAAACAAGCAAAAACATCCAGGAAGTCATCTCCACCTACTAACATGTGGAGCGCCACGATAACTCAGGAAACCCTACCCCGTCCGCCATGGATAAAATGCATAATAATGCAACCTGGCTCTATTTTTAGAGGGTCACAGAGGGTTTCCACTTGAAATTACTGTGACTAAAATGTTTGGAGCATTTGTTGTGCTTCATTTTTGTTGTCTAAAGTTTTTTGGTAATTTTTCAGATGAGACTGAAACAGGTGCACTAACATTAGAAATTTGTGACTCATTGGTATAAAAGGTGTTTATTTGCGCTGTAATTCACATGCGAATGGAACTCTGGGCCGGCTGATCTGAGCCCAGTGTTGGTAATTTCGACAGCTTTTCAGTCTTTAAGGCTGAATTTCTGGGTATTTTTCAGCCCTGGGGCTTAAGGGGTTAACCAGAGAGCTGAGTGAGTCTCAGCGAGGAGGCAAGATATTAGTCTGAAACGTCCATGAATTACAAGGTAGCATGCCGTGTCCATGGTTACTGCCATCTTCTACAGGGAGGAGAGCCTGTGAGATGTTGAAATTCTCCGCTCGTTGCGGCTCGCTGCAACATAGCTGTAAAAGGTTGTGCATTTAAGGCACGAATGCGAACATGTCAAGCCCTAACTGCCCCACACGAGTGGCTTTTGAGTGAACAGCTGCAAGCACAGATGTTACAAAATGAACATTTTTATGTTGGGTAGACCGGTTGTGCGTGCGGTCACTGTTGTGGATGTTAAATCAAATGCAAATTAAGTTGCTGGCAGAGAGACCGTGGGGAGTCCTCTAGTCACGGTTACATGCAATACCGAGGTACCATCCATTACTGTACTTTGCTGTTTTCCCTGGATGCGCGTCATCAAGCGCGAGTGGAGGGGCCGCGGTAACCTCTGGCGGGTTTTCCTACATCCCGATTCGGTGGAATTCACGTAACATACGGGGTCTCCTTGTGCTCAGGGAATGCAGGAACATCTGGCCTTTATGGATGGCCGATTTACACAGCCACAATTTGCCTTCAGTATCTTCCAGGTCACTCGGTATTGATTTGCTCACTGACTATGCGTTTACTTTTCCGCAGTTGACGCTTGTGTGGTACAGTGAACAGCCTGAGAAGGAAATGCTGTCATGTTTTAGCCCAGTGCATCACCATCCAGTCGAAGTCTAAGTGTAAACCCTAAACCACAGTTTGTTGTGTCGCTCGTCTGTGTTCGTTTCATTACGTCCAAATAGACAATCCACAGTATCATCCTAGAAAACATCTGTTCTTCAGTTTTTATCTGACTCCAACTTTTGGTCATTATTCACAACATACAGTCGAACTAAACTGTCCAACTAAAAACGTCATAAATTGACTTTTCAGAAACTCATAATGTCATCAGAGAACAGATACTGATCAGCCCAATCAGTGACCTTAATGCGGTATGATGATATTCTACGCAGACTTTATTTTGTTAAAGAAGAATTAAAGTGAAGATATGTGCAGATGTGCATGATTGTTATGAATCCCCATCTTGTTCATGTATGCGTATGACCGAGAGGGCGTTTTTGAATTGCTTTGTGAAAATGTAAACCCCATAAAATTCTAAGGTTTTACATATTAGAAGATAATAATAAAAACACCTGATCCTTAACAGATCCATCCATTTTCTACCGCTTAACCCCTCAGGGTCACGGGGGTGCTGGGTACGCCCCGGTTAGGTCACCGTTCTGTTTCGTGCCATGTCATTATTTATTTACATTATAAGATTCGGTTACTTGTAAAACCACCTAAATGGCCTGTATTTGTATAGCGCTTTACTAGTCCCTAAGGACCCCAAAGCGCTTTACACTACATCCAGTCATCCACCCATTCACACACACATTCACACACTGGTGATGAAGCTACGTTGTAGCCACAGCCACCCTGGGGCGCACTGACAGAGGCGAGGCTGCCTGACACTGGCGCCACCGGGCCCTCTGACCACCACCAGTAGGCAACGGGTGAAGTGTCTTGCCCAAGGACACAACGACCGAGACTGTTGGAGCTGGGGCTCAAACCGGCAACCTTCCGATTACAAGACGCACTCCCAACTCTTGAGCCACGATCGCCCGTTGTTCCACAAGTCTTGTGCTTTAGCGGCAATAGTTTGAATTAAGAGTTCTGTATGACTTTAATCAGCCTCTTTCACCATTGCAGGGGAATTCTAGCTCACTCTTCTTTACTGTGTTCTTCAGACCATTGAAGTTTGTGGTTAAGCATTTCAGTCGTCTTGAGGACTTTGATTGGAGCATAGCAGCAGCTTGCAACTGTGCTTTGGGTCATTGTCCTGCTGTATGACCCAGTTTTGGACAAACTTTACCTGCTGCAAAGATGGCAGAAGACTCTGGAGTACTTTGGTAATCAGACAAATTCATGGTCGACTCAAAGCCCATGGAGGTAAAACAAGCGCAAATCATGACCCCTCCACCACCGTGCTTCACAGTTGGTACAAGGTCTTTGTGCTGATATGCTGTACCTTGTTTTCACCAAACATAGCCCTGTGCATTAGGGTTAAACATTTCCACTGTGGTCTCATCTGTCTAAAGGACATTGTTCCACAAGTCTTGAGCTTTGTTGAGATGCAACTTTGCAAAGCTAAGCCATGGTGCCATGCTCTCTTTAGAGAGAAGAGGCTTTCACCTGGCAGCATCTCCAAACAAAGGATACTTAATATCACTACTTTTTAAAAACTACTCTAGTGTAGTTTAAAAATATATACAAATGGAGCTGGAAATGAGCGTATTAGGTCAGCCTGCAGAACCAAAGATGACAAAAAAGGACCGTAATTGTCTGGACTGTGTCTGTCTGACTTTCTTTCTCTGCTCCAGTACAGTGGAGGTGAATGGAAGCACTGATGCATTGTAGATCCTCCAGAGTAGCAGTGAGTCTGAGTTTCTCCTGAATATATTAAATTCCACTGACCTCTGTGGTATCCGGCAGAAATCTGAGCGACAGATTAAACCTGGCCCTTAAACCCTTAAATCACATCAGAAACGCACACACAGACACACACAGTGAGGATGACCGCTCTGTCCCGCCACTCTACTGTTTGCTGAGACACCCGTCTTGTGGACAACGCTCTCTCTCTTTTAATCAAAGATCCCCAAAGCAGTTGTGTATACCGAGTGCCTCTGGAGTGAAGCTTGATGAGAGCAGAGTGATTGCTTTGTCAGAGCCTTGTTGATGAGGCTCAGAGAGGGCAGCTGTAGAGTGATCGCCATCTGGGGGAATGAGTGACCAGCAGAAGCAATGTCAAGCATAACCAACTACAGGGAGTGCAGAATTATTAGGCAAGTTGTATTTTTGAGGAATAATTTTATTATTGAACAACAACAATGTTCTCAATGAACCCAAAACACTCATTAATATCAAAGCTGAATGTTTGTGGAAGTAGTTTGTAGTTTGTTTTTAGTTTTAGCTATTTTAGGGGGATATCTGTGTGTGCAGGTGACTATTACTGTGCATAATTATTAGGCAACTTAACAAAA